>NC_060891.1:18739378-18939378 GCF_014805685.1 Silurus meridionalis | reverse complement strand
TTCGCCCGGCTTCCACTTTTCCCTTTGCGCTTCTCTCATCTTTCTATTCGCAAAATTTTTTTTTGTTGTTGTTCTTGCTGATGTTCTCTTTTTTGTTTGTTTTTGGCGAGAACATTCTAAAAACTTATCTCCCTCATCTTGCAGTCCCACAGCCTATAAAAGCCACACAAGTGACGCGTCTTTAAGGCATTTTATTGGACCGAATTCATCCTACACTCCTACATGAGCGGCTTCTCTCCCTCTTCTATAAACGGTGCAATTGTTAATTCGGAAACAAAACATGTCACGGAGCTTTAAATGTAGCCGCTTAGATGCAAAAGCCCCTATCAATAAGGCGATGATGTCACGAGCGCGCGCGCGCGGCGGTGTGGAGGCTATTGTCACTGATGTGGCTAAATATAAAAAAGGGATGGATGACCTCTTTGGGTTTTGAGCCCCCAAAAAAAAAAAAAAAAAAACCGTGCTTGGCATTAGGGAAAAGGGCCAGCAGTATTGCAATCGATGGCCCAGTCATTGCTCCTCCTCTTAACTTTCAAGCCTGCCTCGTGATTGATGATCTTTGGGGCGCTTTGATAATTGACTACTCCGAGGTAAGGCACAGATTTCTATCCTGAGATGTGATTGGACGAAAGACACATTTAAACACTTTCCCTATAAAAACATTTTTTTCCTGCCTGGGAAAGTTCATTTTTACTCAAAAAGGGGTGCTCACTATGTCCTAACAAACAAATACCTCATACTTAGAAGAGCAACTGGATATTAAGCATTTAAGTCATTTACATTTTGACTCGGAAACTGAAGTTATTTTTTTTTGCAAGAATCCTGGAAGACAGACTCGGCAAAGTGCACGGGGTTTGCAGTGAATTTGTAAGTTATATTTTATGCACACAATTTTTTTTTCTTTCTTTAATACAGCCTTACTGAACAACCTTGCAATGGGTATAAACTGCGTAAAGTTCACAGCATGCATCAATTATTTAATATTAATGAATAAAAATAATAATTAAAAAAAATTATCTTCAAAGCCGTTAGGCAATACGTGAATTTTATCTTATTATGTTAATCTTTTCATTTTTCATTTGACACATCTATTCTGTAGTCGAATCAGATGTCAAAGAAGTGTGGACTAAAATGCAATGCAGATTAACGCGCAAAACGAGTTTGAGTGCTTTTTTTCTATCTTTCTTTTCTTCCCAGATACTTCAGTCCACTGTGTGTGTGCGTGTGTGTGTGTGTGTGTGCGTGTGTGCTGTTGTTGTTTGGCTCCCCCCGTGCGGAGTTGAAGCCGTCCTCTCGTGCGCGCGCTGCGTATCGCAGGGTTTGGTCTGTTCTCTGCGCGCGCCGCGGGGACTGGCTGTGGCCGGCGCTACTTCCGGGTTCCGTCATTCCACTGCGCGCCGCTCCGCGCTGTGAACTCACTCTGTTCTATAAGCGCGCCAGCAGCCAACCTGCCAACACTCGCTGACACTCACTCATCCTCAGACCGCGCCGTAGACGAAATACCTGCCGGGGGGAAAGCAGAGATCTTGCAATGGCAATCTTTTAATTTTTTTTTTTTTTCCTCGCTGATTTTTCCGTCTTTTCCTTTTCCACAGCCCTCATAAAACAAGAAAACGAAGCGAAGGCGTGGGGCAGAACGCGGAGTTGCTGGATGAAAACGGACTAAAAAACATTTCGTCCTCTCTTTTGAACATCATCACCGACCATCATTCATTCATTACCTTGACAACCTCTGGCTTTGATTGACAGCCGGAGTGGCAAAAAGCCATGAGACACGACAGTTTAGTTACATGCAGGTTGTTGATGGGCCGATTGTAACCTTCAGTTTGCTTCTTGACATTTTTTCGACTTTTTTGGGGGGCGAGGAGGAAAACAAGAAAAATTGCCAAACTCTTCCCGATGCCTGTGCTCGGTCTGAACTGTATTGGAGAATAGGCGAATTCACGAAGTTGGTTAAAAAAAGGGAATCTTACCACTAAATCACGTTCTTACAGGACTGGGATATTAAATATACGACACGTCCCGGAGTTTATTGGAGCGCAGCCTGATGGCGCAGAGGGTAGGTTTTAAATCTCACACTCACCTATACACACATTCACTATAGGAAGGGCCGAGTGTATCCTTCTCTTCTCCACTTTGACGGCTAATATTGCAACTGCTCCTATATAAGGATTTTTTATTTTATTTCACAATTTCCACGAATCTCCACGACTCGCCCCGTGACAGCCCCGCGGTGTAGCGGTGTAGCGGTGGGCTCCGAGCCTCTCTGCAGCAGTGTTGAAGACAACCTTAAACTCAAAGCTCCAACTAGAAGTAGCTCAACACTGAACTTTACCATGTTTCTGGTAATCCGCAGAATAATTATGATCAGTATTTTTTTTTTACACTTTTTGCGCTTTAAAAAAAAACAACACTTTTCCACCACGCACAGCGCGTGCGAACAATTTTACACACTTCAATTTTACACTTCTTCCTTTAAAGCCGTTCTTTCAGTTTTCTTTTCTATTTTATTCACACACGTGACTTTCTTTCTCTTTAAGTTGTGCATTTCTTTTATATTCCTTGTACGTGACTTTTTGTTTGTTTGTTTGTTTGTTTGTTTGTTTGTTTATCTTTATTCTAGTACGATGAGTTGGCCCATTACGGCGGTATGGACGGGGTCGGAGTTCCGGCGTCTATGTACGGGGACCCGCACGCGCCTCGGCCGCTGACCCAAGTGCACCATCTGAACCACGGGCCGCCGCTGCACGCGAGCCAGCACTACGGCGCCCATGCCCCGCATCCCAACGTAATGCCCACCAGTATGGGCTCAGCTGTCAACGACGTTTTAAAGCGGGATAAAGATCAAATTTATGGGTGAGTGAAATATTATTATTGCGCATTAGCCGCCGCTTATTTTTGTTGCTGATCAGAGTTCAGTAAAAAACTTAACAAAGTATTGTGTTGGTGAAGCCGCATTTTCCCATCGTCCTGCATTCACTTATTCATAACTGAGTGTAAAATTAATAGAAAATATTCACGGTGCGTTTGGAGTGTGCATTGTTTTTTCCTTAAATGATTAATAAAATAATGACAAAAAAATTAAGTACATTTCCATTCCGTATTTTATAATAAAATATTTGCTTTTGTGCTTGGAAAATTTACACTGCATTAGTTACAAAAAAGTTACAAAACTTAAGAGCATTTTATGGATTATAGGCGAAAACAAAACCCTCGGTAGTACAAAGAAAATAAACAAACAAGGCTATTGGTTGAGAACAGATGATCTTTGGTGTCTGTTTGTATCTTTGCACGGTTCTGACATGAGTTTATAGGATATTGCTCCCCGC
This sequence comes from Silurus meridionalis, assembly GCF_014805685.1. Taxonomy (NCBI): domain Eukaryota; kingdom Metazoa; phylum Chordata; class Actinopteri; order Siluriformes; family Siluridae; genus Silurus; species Silurus meridionalis. The sequence goes on along the minus strand of NC_060891.1, from coordinate 18,936,049 downwards.
GCGCTTCAGAGCAAACGCTAAAGGCCGAATAATAGCTACAAGTACGCGTTTAAGCTTCAGTGTAAACAGGCAGGAAAAGCACGGGGAAAACTTTATCACAGCCGGTTGCGGCCAGTTACTTTGAGGGATTGTGTTTAGACTTGTATTTACGCTCGTTTTCCCTTCTCTTGGCAGTCACCCGCTTTTCCCTCTGCTCGCGCTGGTGTTTGAGAAGTGCGAGCTGGCGACATGCACGCCCAGAGAACCAGGAGTCGCGGGAGGAGACGTGTGTTCCTCCGACTCCTTCAACGAGGACATCGCCGTCTTCGCCAAACAGGTCACTACTCACCACCAGTCCATGTCCAGTTTATTTTACTTTATGTCACCTGTCAGTGAGTTTCAAATAAGTGAGAAAACATTTCATAGATGAAAAAATTGCACTGCATTAATTATGGAGCAAATGCATGCAAATTATAATATATTTTTATTATATTACAATTTTTGTGTTTGTGCTGATTTTTTTATGATTAAATAATGCATGTTATGTTATAATGATCGTGTGTGTAATGTAATTAATAGCCGACAGCTGCCAAAGTGACAATTAGTGTTAAAAACTGTGAAGGAAATAAAATGAAAGGTGGCATGCAATTAATTGTGATTTTAATGTTTTTTTAAGGTTCGCGCGGAAAAACCTTTATTTTCTTCAAATCCAGAGCTGGATAATTTGGTAAGTTTGTTTTTGTGAATTGTTTTCTAGTTCGGCTGTTTTGTTTTCTGGTGTGTTGATGAGTCCCGTGGATATTATTGTGCAGGTTAGCAAAGTAAATACGAGGGGATTTTTGATTCAAAAGCACAACCCTGATGCTGGACAGCTTTTTCTTTGAAGTGAATAAGAGGGGAAGCTCCAAGAGGTCTCGAGTGGCAGAGCATTAGGCTACCACAGGAGGCCGTGAAGGAAATCACTGATTATGCGCCTCGACTCCACACTGATTCCACCAAAAGCCTAATCACGATTATCTGAAGTGGAGTGTAATTTGCTGCTATAGACCACTGCCCTCATATCAAGCACACAGTCGTTTCCCAGTGCACACGGCCATATCACAGCGCACACACATGCATTTGGGATTTCTTTTTTTTTTATTGATTTATTAATTTGTATTTCCTGTAGGATATTCATATTATTGCGTTAGAATAATTTTTACCTATTTCACTATTATTGCACGCCATTCAAACACTTCGTGCATTTTGATTCTGATGAAAAATAAACTGATACCTTTTTCATGTTTCGCAGATGATACAGGCGATCCAAGTATTACGGTTTCACCTTCTGGAGTTAGAAAAGGTAATTTCTGCTTTTACTGAATGCATTTGCAGGCTTATGATTTGTAGGTTTTATTTGCTTGTGATTAAGAAATTATTAGACACCGTGGTCTTTTTTTTTTTAGAAGAAAAATAATAGTTTGGCGTCCACGCGGAAAATGCGCAACATGTACTATTTCAACGTTGTGTATTATTTTATCAATATATATTTTTAAAAATGTATTATAATATCTATTCTATATCAACTATTATAATAATGCACGACGGCGGCAGAACACATATTTAGTCAATTCGACACAAATGCAATAGTTGTATTTATTTTCCTATATTATTATTATTATTATTATTATTATTATTATTATTATTATTATTATTTGTTTAACTTGTTGCTCTGGTCCCCATGAGAATATTAAGCGACGCAACTATTCCACTATTGTTTCCTTGCCCTGGTGCGATCGTGCCCATTACTGCGGGTTATTTTTATCCTGGCTGTAAAGTTTTTCCATTATGCAGGGGGAAAAAAAACACAACTTGAAAATATATCTGTTCATGTATGCTTTAGGTGCACGAGCTCTGCGACAATTTTTGCCACCGGTACATCAGTTGCTTGAAAGGAAAAATGCCTATAGATCTGGTCATCGACGAGCGGGACGGCAGCTCGAAATCGGACCACGAGGAACTCTCGGGATCTTCCACCAATTTAGCCGATCATGTAAGTAACATGGTTTTTTATTTGTCCTCTTCGACGTTATTGTGTAAAGGATAATGCGCTGGAGTGCCCCTTCACTGCCCCCCAGCCTATAAAAACGGTGCTGTCTGAGCCCAACAGGCTGCTCGAAAATGCCTTGAACTAATATGGAGCCAAGTTGTTATTGTCTGACGCGGTTGCTGAACTTTCGTTCACCTTTTCCTGTGAATAATAGCACGGTCAGAACATGAGGAGATTTTTTTCGTTCTGCCAGAATTGACGCAGGAGTGTGTGTTGTGCGCGTAATATCTTTTTGTCGTTGTGCAATTTTTTTTATGCACGTAAAGAAGTTTTGCTTGGGCCTACTTGGAAATGCTGGCGTCCAAGCAAAACTGTGTTGTGCATTTTTTTGTGTAATAGCATTTAGAAGTGGGATTGTGTACTTTGTGAAGATACTGGACACGTGATTAAAGACCATTGGCTTTGGTATATTCACTATCATCTTGCAGATAGTCTTAAACTGCGTGCATGCTTGCTCAAATGATTGTAGGACACTAGAAATGAAAGTTAAGAGATGAACATGTGTAGGACACTGAAAAAAAAAAGTTAGGAAATAATCGTGTATGTGTGTGTGTGTGTGTGTGTGTGTGTGTGTTCCCATGGCGACACTGACCATCAGGTTCATAATGTTTGATCTGCTTCATGGTTTGGCAGCGGTCTTGATGGTAATGTCTTTAATTGTTTTTTATTGATCGCCTTGTGGTTTCCTCTCACGCTTTGCGCCCAGTTTACGGCCTTTAGGCTGTGCTATATCCTGCCTTCCATTTATGTGCACCTGAAGTGTAGTAGCACTGAATTTGGAAATCGATGTCGTGGTTTAAGCGTTTATTCGGCGGTAATAAACGCGGCGCGCGCGGTGAGAAATGTTGCGCGGTGTGTTTCGCGTGCGTTAATGCGTTTTTATGCCTTCGGTACAATGAAGCAAAGTAAAGTTGCAGCATCGGGGGGAATGCTTAATATGTATCAGCACAAGCCTATTAGCAGCTCGAGCAGATCGGGGTGGGCTGGAAAGTCAGTGCAGTGCATCTGTCGGGGTCTGGCGTCTTTTTTTTAGGTGAATGTACACAATGGTGTATCAGGGGTACAAGCTAAAGGAATGGTGAAGGTCGGTGGGTTCCAGGATGGAAATTTAAAAGAAAAGGAAAAAAAAAAAGTGGGAACTTACTTGGAGAAGAAGTGTAGAAATGAGGCATGCTGCTGTTTATACCGAGGAGATTAGATAAACTAGGCGCTTTGGCTTCACGGCGGCAGATGGCTGATAGTCCCTCTCTCTTACATACACACACACACACACACACACACTGAGCCTGTGGCACTGGGCTACTTATTAGGGATATAGTTTTGATAATTAGGAACATAGGTTTATAAGACAGATCGCTCAGTCTGTGGTCATTTACACCGACCACCTCATTAGTTGTTTTAGTTCTGAGCGATTTATTTCTTTCCTTTGGCAGGAGTGGCGTTTTACAACTGCTAAATTGAGCGCTTAGCATTATTAAACCTGAAGTTTTCAATGTGTTTTAAAGTTGTATTTTTTTTAAAGCTAAGACAGTCATATTAAAGACATACAAGAATACAAACACGATTAAATTAGTATGTAACCTGACTATTTATTCTTGTATCATATGCTGCAATCTTAGGTGGCATTTATATTAGCATGCTAACTACTAATGTAAGCATGCATGATTTTAGAGGAGCATATTATTTTCTCAAATTTTGTTAAATTAGATAAAAATGAGATACGTTGCCTTCAAGTAATTTTCTTACAATGTACAGTAGGTAAATGTCAAAATGTCAGGTTAAGAAAAAGAGTTAAAAAAAATAGAGAGTTAGTATATATATATATATATATATATATATATATATATATATATATATATATATATATATATATATATAAATACACTAAAAGAAGAAAAGAAGTACCTAGTTGCTTTTTGATTAACTCATGTCATTAAAAATGGTGTGCATTTTTTTTTAAATTCATTCTTATTCCTCTTTATTTTTTTTTAACTAGAGAGGGGCAGGCAATTTTATAGTTAGATATGCTAATTTATTTAGGTAGAATATCTCACGTCCATTTTTCTTTGCTTTGCTATGCATTTTTAATATATAGCCCAAGGCTACATCTCATTTGGCAAAAGCTGGGGATGATGAGGCTCTTCACCATGAAGAAGACAGCCCGCTGTAATAGTCGCACTCCTTCTGCAGCTCTTCGCTCTTCCATCTACCTGACACAGGCACTAATAAGCACACTATTTTTTCACACCCCAATGCTATTCTTCTGCTTAGTGGATTGTAGAGTTGTGAGCGCAGATAAGGCCAATGTTAATTTCTTGAGCTTGCTTCCTGTTAGTCTTCGCCCACCAAAAACACCCTAAGCAACATTCTTAGCACCCTAACTTCTTCACCAGAAAAAAGGTCAGTTTTAAAGGGTTCATGAAAAGTGAATGTAAAAGGGGTAAGCCAGTCGGCTTCAGTAATCAGGCCGCTGCTATTAGTCATCAGACTTTTGTGTTTTATTTACTACAATGTAATTTCACTCTCCTGTATGCTGCGTCTAATTAATATGGATGAAATGCATTAATGCTTGCTAAGTATAATCTGTGCTAATTAATTTGTCTTTGCGTCTGCTGCTAAGATTTTTTTTTTAAATATTAATATCATAGCAGTGTTCCCTCCCATTGCTCCTGAAATCATTTCATTATTAGTGTGTAGTTAGAGATTGCTGAATGGAAATATTTCAATGTGTGTTTTGAGGCTTACTCGTTCACTCACACTTGTGCTTCCCGCCGTGGTTATAGTATATCTTAATCAAATGCATGCACATTCCTTAAAATCTGCATTTCTCTCGTGTGTACTGGAGTGAATTATGTGTGGAGCAATAATATTTCAGCTCATCTCATGCAGTGAATTCCAATCAATTCATAAATCAATTAAAAGTGCCATACTTCTCTTTTATGGAGGCTATTTACATGGTCCTTGCTCTGTGATCGACTAGTTCAGGCCGCCGTGTTTGCATACATATAGCCTACAGGGCTTCTAAAGCCAGTGAACCGTGCATTTACTTAGTTCTGGGGGTCTTCTAAATTAAGCAGCACGCGCAGATGTACTCCAATAGGATTTCCCCCTTTCAAGTAACATGTTGCACGATAGCATTCACCACCCCTCACAATTGTTTTGTGATGGGATGATGTCTGGCTCTACATATCCTATTTGATTAGTGTAAGAGAGCTCAGGCCTGTTGGCAAGCCTCCCCTATGAGCCCCATAAGAAGAGATGGCTGCGTTTAACTTGTTGCTGTGTAACCTAAAATGCCACTTTATTTTCAAAGATCTGTTTGTGCAATATAAAGAATTACTACAGAATTGCAAATCAACCACTAATATGAAAGGATGGTTTTAAAATCCAGGCCTATTTTTGTGCTATCTAAAACTATTACTGAGCATGGTGTTTTTTCCTGGTATATGTACATTTAGCTTTTAGCCTTAAATCCACTGATCCTAGAGGTCATGATCTAACATTCGTATAATACCTCGGAAAATGAACCTTGCAAATAGTCACTAATGAACCATTATCTGTCAGTTATTTGATGCACAATTGATACTTTATTTTTATACTTTTAAGATAATTGATGGTCTTGTAAATACACCATGGTTGCAGTCAACCATTTGTTTAACATCTTTCAAAGCACCTGTATAATTATGTGTTAAATTCTACAAAAGTATGCTAGTAGTTCTAAGCGCAAGATGCATTTGGAAATGTCAGGGCCTGAGGATTTATAGGGTGATATGTTTCATGCGTGTCAGCATGCTTGGTGATGTAGCTGCGATTCCTTTCAGCAATAGTATGCGTTCTTTTACATAGCACTCGTCGTTCTCAGCCTGTCCTGTCCCTACATGCATTTTTCTGTAAGTACATCAAGTTTTCTAAGAATCGGTACATAATCCTGTGACAGTGCTAAATCAATTTTATTTGAAATTTTAAGGGATATTGAGAGGAAAGCCAGCAGAGTGAGTTGATGAGCAGGACAGGTGTGTGTCAGTGAGAAACAGCAGATAGCGACGGTATCAGACGTTCTCCTGTGGCCTGGGCCTCTACAAGCTTTCCCCCATATTGTCTCCTGCTTTTATATTAATTACAAGTTACATTATCAGCCATGAGTCGGTAACCTTGGCAAATAGAAAAGGCCGCCCCTAGAGACAGGCCTTCCTTGTATCTTATTTTTCATCTACTCCTATTGTGCTGCACCTCAGTGTTTGCTGGCTGCTACACTTCTCTTCCTGGTAACAGTGCTCTTTAACACAATTAGGGAAAAGCACGGCGTGAACCATGTTTGACTCCTAATTATACCAAACTACAGGGAATAGTCACATGAGCTTTTTTTTTCCTCCAAAAGATGGAGGGGGGGGTGCTTCCGTAGTGAGATTGACGAGGGCCGTTTGGGTGATGCTCTCGCTCTCTCTCATTCTCTCTTCTTTTTTTCTTTTTTACAGCTTGTTTGAACTTTAATGGACTCTGGGGAGTCCTGACAACTGTTTTGTTGTGTTGCAAGGCCTGTATCTGTCGAGCAGCCCTCTGACTGTGGCACAGACAGAGAGAGAGAAAGAGGTAGAGAGAAAAAGAGAGAGCGAGAGAGAGGTAGAGAGAAAAAGAGAGAGAAAAGAGAGAGAGAGAGAGAGACCACTGCATTATTCATTCCAGAGGAGAAATACTGTTGCTTAAGTTGCAGAGCTGAATGAAGAAAGTTATCGCTGCCTGGTATGACTGTTTTGATATTGGTTGTGTTTTTCAGGACACGCATAGTGGAAATGTGTCTGTCTTGTTTGTTTGGGTTAAAGACCATGTGCTGTCTGTGTATTGAAGTCTGTTTGGTGCTTAGACGGCACAGTCATGCTGCTTGTTGTCTTACTTAATTTGGAGACTTATAACAGGCCCAAGATTCTCTACTCTGTTTAACTCTTAATTATGAAAGCATCATGTTGCACAATTTTGTAAAGTATGCTTGTTGAACAGTGTAGTAAATTAGAAATGTTAAGATTTCTGTTGTTTAAACATATTTAATGCAACAGTTTGACATTGTATGGTTTGGACTGTATTTTTGAGGCCTGTCTTGCCGACAGTGGGTGTTTCACCACCAGGAAGTGGAACCCAGTCATTTTCTTTCCTTAAAACAACAAGGCCCATTCTAAGTACATAAGTCTGTCTTAGCTGAACGACATTATACATAGTAATGGTTTTTTTCCAGTCTTTACTGTGTCTTTTCTTCAGCCCTTTTATGGCATTTATTCTAGAGACATGATGGAAATGTTATGACCAAATAATTGACATTTTTGCTGCTCTGATGTCACTGAGAATGACTAAAAGTGTGACTTAGGATAAAGGCCATGTTTTTGGAAAGGTTTCTTTTAACACTTGTTTTAGTTAAATAGACTGATCTTTTGTCTTTGGATACTAGTAAGTGCTACAATTGTCTTTTTCTGTAGCTAGACATTTGTAAACGTGTGAACTCTTCCTGTTAAACAGCCTATGTTCTGCCACAGTCCAGGCATGTAGTCATGCCTCGGATGCACAGGATGATCTTGAGTGTAGCTAAAAAAACAACATGGGCAACTGCTGGTCAACAAATGCCTTAGCCCTTTTTCTTTCTCTGTGTGTTTCACCTTTGTGCAGTCAGCTAGACATGCGCTTGATCGCTTTCAGATTAAGAGTTCAGCTCTGACTGTAATGAGCTTACACCACATTGCAGCTCTGTATCTGCAGACACTTTGCAGAAATGTTTTTATTACTGAAGAGTATGTATTTGTGGTGCTGTGTCTGCATGCAAAGGAGTGACACATGGGATAAAAGAGAGCAAAAGAGTGGGCTGAGGTTTGCGGAAAGCCTTGATGCAGGCCTGAGTTTGTTTGGCTTGGGTTCTTTTCAAGGGGGCTGCTCTGTGGCGCAAAGAAAAAAAGTCAGACTGCTCTTTGACTGTTTGGTTCATCCAGTGCAGGTGATATGTTGACTGCAAACTACCGTGTGTTTTCCGTGCATTTGTAATATATTGGTGGTGTGTGTGCTGTGAGGTGACGTGGTCAGCAAGTCCCTCTCCGGTTTGAGTGGCAGAGGAAATTCCACCTCTGGTCTGCCTTCGTTTTTGCACAGATAAAGCTTTTCCTGTACAGTACAAATCCTGTTTCCCTGTGCCGAGCACTCAGGCAAAGAGAACGACCAGGAAGGGTGAGGAGGAGAGGCCACTCAGAAATGACAAACTCGCCATTTTACTTGTTCCTCCACCTCTCATAGTGTGTGTGTGTGTTTGCTGGCATCTTTGTTCATGAAGAATCTTTTTGCCAGATTAGAGAGAGAGCGCCTCTCATATCTTATTTTCACTCCTGACAGTGCTAAAGATAAATGAAGCTTGTGGTGTACATCAGCTTTTTAGCCCTATATATTTCTCACTTGACACGGAAGTCTCAATTGGTTACGGTATAAACTAACTTGACATTTTTCCGCCGCATGTGTTTAGACAGTTCTTTTGAGCTTGCTCAGGATAGGACGCTACATTAAATACAGTGGTGATGGACTCTTAGGCTGTAATTAAGCTGTTAGGCTCGTAGTGTTTGGAGTGAGTGCCTGCCAGCCTGGGATAGAAGTAAATATGAGCATGGAGCTGTCGATTTGGCATGTTTGTTTGAGCGCCGTACTTGTCGAGAGCAAAAGGAGAGCTAAAACAGGCAGACCAGAGATCCGCACAGCACTCCAGAGCCTCACTCATGTCCCTCTCACATTTCCAGTGTGTTCATGTGGTTTTTCTCTCTCCTTCTCCATTCATTCCTGTGCTCTGCTCCTGGTTTGCGGTTTGGATGGGGAACGTGGATGGATGGATCCCTTCTGTTGGACCCCAGAACCCAGCTTCCTGGAGAGACCACGATGACGCCACCTCCACACATTCGGCAGGCACGCCAGGGCCCTCCAGCGGAGGACATGCCTCACAGAGCGGAGACAACAGCAGCGAACAAGGTGAGCACGCATAGTGTGCTGATAAACACACACAGCATACACACATGGATATGCTATTTAATGCCTAATTAAGCACACACAATCACATGCATGTGATTTATTTTTAGACTACTTTTTACATTTTAAATAAATAAGTGAATTGACTAATAGTAGCTTGTATGGAAGTCCAGTGTATTAGATTTTCGGGTCATAAATTTAAGCATTTAAAAAAATGTGAACATTCATTCTGGATTTTATTTACTTTCACTCCTTTAATAATTTATGGGATTTACTAGAAAATAAATTTTAATGCTCAGCATTTACACCCACTCACTCGCACAACAACAGTACACATCCACGGACGAGAGCATGTTAGTAGCTTGAACCTGTAACTGTTCCAAAGCACAGAGTAACCCTTATGATTAATTGCATTTTTCTGCCAGCTCTTAGTAACGTGTAAAAAATATTAACTCTGCTCAGCTCTGAAGCAATAACAAACAGGCTTGTGTTTTCATTAAGCACCAAACTGGCCAAGTCAGAGCAAGCATTCAGATGACTTTATGGCTACTCTTTCCTCCTGTCTTACACATTGCACTCAACCTAAACGCCAGCACTAACTGGATATAAACAGGTTTATTTTTTTCCGTTCATCAAAAATTATATTATGTTTTTTAGATTTGTTTAGTCTTTGTGGATGAACAATGAATGATTACTCCTTCTCTGCATCGGCCAGCAAACCGTGTGCCTTTTGCACTGAATTTCATCACACACGTGTCTGGATTCTTTACACTTTCCGACACTGATTTCACATCCAATTGCAGTCAGAGTCTCACCAATGAGCCATTGCAGGTATTGATGGAGCTCTCTACATCATAGAGGTTTAAAGTCCACTCTCCAGAGGGATGGGTGTTTTAAAACCTACACCAAACCACAGTGCCACATTCACTACAGGCTTTGTGGTTCACTCATGTCAAGTTCAGTAGCATCACTGCTTAACCATCTTGTTCATCAATGATGCAGCTTTTACATGTTTTCCAAAGTGTTTTAGAGACCAAAATAATATTCCACTCCTGTCAGCAATTAATCACGTGTCTAAATATACTGCCTTACATTGTCATATATCTTACTGACTAATAGTTGCACACAGGGCTTGTAAGCTAAAGAGCGAATAATATATCAGAATGCAAATAGCACAGTGGTGCAATGTAAGAGCAAATATTGGTCTCCTTATTTTTTCTTCTCAGGCAGGGCAGGGAGAGAAATGCACTGCCTATTGATTATCTTACACACATAAGTACAAGTGACCTGTAATCTACAGAGCACTTATCGACTCCTGTGCACCAGATCCAGTAACGGCTGGTCGATACAGGCCAAGATGGCTACGGAACGGTGTAAAGTGCTCAGGCCGGACTCGACCCAGCCGAGCCCAAAGGCACTTCAGCATGAAAGCACACCTTCTTTTCTTCTGAATGATAGAAAAAAGAGAAAAAGAGGGGGGAAAAAGAGGGCAGCTGATTTACTGCTCTAATGAGGCTGTCCCTGCAGCCAGTTGTTTTGTGTGAGGCTCGCTATGACCTTTCGCTCCGCTCAGGAGCCCTGCCGCCTCATTTTTCACATTCTTGCAATTACGTTAACGCTTGAAGCACTCACTGACTCTCAGCTCCTGCCCGGGCCTGGCTGGACGTAGCTCCATTGCACTAAACGGCTCCGGCTGCTTCCCAGCGGCCCGTGTTACTCATCAGTGAAGAGTTTCCACACTCTGCTGAAAACAGGCCAATGGTACATTAGGAGAACAAAAATGAAGAGAAATAGCTAGGTAGAACAAAATGTATGATTTCATTAAAAAAAATAAAAAATTAAGCTTAGACTTCATAGAAATAGGTCAATAGACACAGACGCTTCATGACACTTTCCATCAAACCAGTCGTCATCTTAATAATATTTTCACAAAACTGGGAACCCTATGGTTTTAAGCAAACCTATTTTTAAAATAATAAATCTTGGTAACAATGTAGTAAGTTAATATTATTAGCAAAAAAATTGAATTTTAGCTTTAAGGCATTATCTGCAAAATCACAGATGAGTCAAACAGGTAAAGTTTTCAAACCACCTACAGCATTTTTCTCTGAGATCCTTACAAACCCAACATTCAGTTTCCTTTTAAAACTTCCAGAAAATGTACTGAGTCTACTAGTGCATTTTTCCTAAGACAGGAGACTCAAATTCAGTTTGATGCTGTTTACTGGTTTTTATAGATTTTTTTATACATAAAATATTTAATTTTATTCTAATTATGCATTGCTTTACAACATTTTTTTGGGTGCCTAAAACCTTTTCACAGCACTGTATAATGCACACATATACACACATATATGTAGTGGCAATTAGCTAATACATTTATATTGTATTATATTGTATTGTATTACCCTCATATTGTAGGGTTGTAATCGGTCATTCTGTTTGCTGTCAAATACTTTCATTGATTCAGATAATTTTAATGAATAAATGTAACCTTACTTAAAAGAGCATATCTGCTGACAAGTTTTTTTCTAATTGGAATAATTGGCATTAACAAATGTGGCTTTATGGCCATTTCTGAAGTAGCCCTTTTAGTTTTCCTTTTTCGCAAATCTTGAGTTTGTAATGGTATGAAATAAATTGACAAAATGTTGAACTGTTGAGAGCACCAGCTAGCAGGCTCTACTGTAGTTATTAGATATAAATAAATAAACCTAAATAGAAGCACACTTTGCAGATTTTTTTCAGCAATTGAGCATCCCTGATGACAAGGCGAGCGCACCGATTGTAGAAGCGCTGTGTGGGTGCATGATTGCACTTGGGCTGCTGAGTGCATGGCAGGCCTCTCCTGGCCTAAGGCCCCTCTCTGCAGGGTCAAAGTTTCTTATAAGTAGTTATTCCTGATGAGGGCACAACTCCCAGTGTTAACAGGGCCTGTTGATTTGGCCTGTTTCTAGGAAGAGAGTGCATTTGCCCTGTTCTCTTTTGCAGCAAGCTTCCAACGTCTGTGCCACAGAATGTAAGAGGGCAGAACAGGAGAGGAAAACATAGAAAGGATTCCAGCTTCATTAAAAATCAAGATGGAGGCTGTGTTGTGTGTTTGTTGTTGCCCCTGGCTCACAATGAAATCTGTTAGGTGTGTGTGTGTGTGTGTGTGTGTGTGTGTGTGTGTGTGTGTGTGTGTGTGTGTTGCTGCCTGTCTCTCCATGCCTGTTAAGAGTATAATTTAGGGGAATAATTAAAACCGAATACTGCCCCATAAACAAAAGATAAACTATAAAGCGGCAACATTGCCTGCTGTTTCATGGCCGTCACTCCCAGCTGTTGGAGGACTGATCATTTTTACACAGTGCCCAAGCTCAGTACAGCCCAATGGTCCAGCAAAGTCTAAAGCCTTAATCACAGTGTGCAATGCCCTGCTAGGCAATATACAGTCTCTCATGCACAAAAGGGCTTTGCATGGAACAGGTGTTTGGAGAATAGCTTATATTCAAGCCAAAATGTGGCCCATTTACATCAGCTACACTAATTATCTCAACTGATATTTGATTATAAAGTTTGTTTTGGGATTGACCATACTGTCTTTCGATTTAGAGCGGACTCAAAACATCACATGATGCTAAAGATCCCTGGCCATTGAGTTATATGTATAAGAAATACAGTAACTTGGAGAACATGGAGTAAGAATGGGCTGGTTGGGGGGAACAACATAGCGGATACTTTCAGACTCCCATTAGCATAAAACTGAGTAAATTATTCATGATGAATGCTTAATCTTAAGGGAAAGCTCTAGTTAATGTAGATAGTGCTTTGAGAGCGTGTTTCTTGCTGGATTCAGCATTCATAGGTGCTTACGGGAAAAGGCCTCACCACTCAGTCCTCTCTGTTCCCAGCTGTTTCAAGGGTCTGCTCTTTGAGGCTCTCTCCCATTCCCACTTACATGCTTGCTCTGTCTCCTCTACCCCCCTCTAATAGACTCTGGCCTTTTTCCAGAGAGCGATTAAACGAAATGATCATCTCTCTCTCTCGTTTTCTCTCATGCTCTATGACTCTCTTTTGATCACTCTACATGTATGCCTGATTAGTGTATTAGAACAAAAACACAATTAAAGGCAAAGAAAGCAGAGTACTGTTAACGCTTTCCAGTATGTTAGTGAGAGTACTTCTAATAACACCATCCTTCCTTCTCTACCCACTTTTACCTTTTTGTCACACCCTGTCTTTTGTTTTTTTTCCCCCTCAGGCTCTTTCTCTCTCTCTCTCTCTCTCTCTCTCTCTCTCTCTCTCTCTCGCTCTCTCTCACTCACTCTCTTGCTCTCTCTCTCCCTGTATGGAAGGCCCTAATTGTGGCAAGCCGGTACATTTTGAAATTGTCCAGTCCAAAGTGCACATTTAAAGAATAGCTGTAGTTATTTTAACTATTGGCTACATATGAATAAATGTTGTGCACAGTGGGAAATTTCTTTTTTATCATTCATACATTTTTTTTACAGCAGGACAAGACAAGAAGAAACTACACAAAAAAAGTAAGCAGAAAATGGACAGTGGAAAGCTGGTATATGTAGAAATTGCACCATCCAGCCCCTTCATATCCTGGTGGTGATTTTGAACACACAAAACCTGATGTAATATGGCTAAAAGGCATTTGAGACCACACCTCCGAGGGCTTCGGTGTGCACCATTAAAGCCACTGTATTTTTTACAAGCATGACAGTCTGCTGGCCCTTTAAAAAGACACCAGTTTGCACTGGAATTTTTTCAGTCTTGTTTTGGCAAGCCATGCCTGAGGGGGTCAGCTAAGAAGTCATTCGTAAGGGGTAATAATCCGATCACTCCTGTCTCAACCAGATTTTGTTTCTCGCTGACTGCAGGTGTTTTTTCTGCCTGTGCTCTGTGTGAGTTTTCTTCAAAAGTGGAACCAAGAAGAGACAAGGAAAGAGACAGAAGTCACTGCAGTTGTGTCGGATTATGACCTGTGTTTGTTGCTGCGTTTCCATTAGAGCAGTCAAAGGGGTTAGGGAGGCCATTGTACTCAAAGACACACCTGCAGGGAAACTGCAAAGCTGTGCCTAACTGCTCATCCAGGCCATTTAAGGTGTACTTATTTGGGAATTAACACTGACTCTGGGCCCCTCCCATCAACCCCTTTGTGTTTGTCCGATGGGCCCTACTCTCATTCCACTTTCTTCTTTCTTCTTCTTCTGCCTCTCTTGGCTTTCTAATCCACTCTGCCTCCTTTTCCCTATGGCTCTGCTAATGTCAGAGCCCCAGTTACAGGCTGACTAGCTTCCTGGTAGAAAGCGAAAGTTACTGAACCAATGGTTGAGTGTCTTTAGCCTGTGCAGGCATGGTGTGGTGGAGCTGGTGCTAAGCAGAGCAGCCATACCCTACAGGTACCTGTCAAACTGAACAGTTCACGTCCAAGAGAGTGGGAGGATGAGAAAGAGAGCATGGGTAGATTTGAGTTTGTATCTCCCCCGCCTGCTTCCATCGGCACAGCTAACACATTTATGCAAATCTTTTTTGGGCATTATTACAGATAAGCTCATTTTATAGCCTGATTTCCACTCTCCTGTGTGCTATAATGAGTCTCTGAGCGTGGGGGTGCTTGTTTGGGGAAGAATACCGGCCTCGTGCCCTGCAGTCTCCACACAGTGGAGAGCTTTTGTTTTTTCATTTGAAGAGAGAGGGACGGAGGAGGTGTTGAATTTGACAGTAGTTAGTGCCATTAGCTCTTGTTATTGGAGGCAGCAGTCTAATAATTTCTAATTACCCCAAGGAGGTATTAGGAGTGTTAGGAAGCAAGGATAATTTCTTATTTACACGCCTCAAGCAGTGAGCACTCTTAAAGAACGGAGGGTAATGTGAAACAAAACAAATCAACATGCCAAACAGGGCTACAGCCTGGGGGGAGATAATGTTCATTATGCATTACGATAATTCATTTAGAAGGTTATCAATTTCAGAATAGAGGGGGCTGTTTTGAGGAGTGGAGAAAGAAAAATGCACATACGTACACACATGATTTCAAAGAAAGTAGATGAAAAAGAAGGACACTATTCAGAAATGGCCTGGCTGGTGCGTTTCTAAAGGCTTGTTGCAATTAGTTTCCACGCTTCCAGGCGAAACATGTTTCTTAAATGCACCCAGTCTTTTCTGCGTTCTATCCCTGGCATTGTTTTACTCGTTCAACATACAGAAGCTTGATTTGCCTTTAATGAAACCCTCTTGGCGAAAGAATTTGCTTTTGATGCCGTTTGTTCTGACTTTACCTAAATGTAGTAAAGCTCTCTTTAAAATACTATAACTGCTGTTAATGCGAATTTGGTAATGAACTGGATATTGCATTTTTCATGTGTGCCATATTTTGAGTTTGGTGTTCTGACACCACGTTGCCTCTCTCCCTTTTTTCAAACCCATCTTTCCTTGGACAGTGAAACAGGAATGTGTAAGGCTCCATTAGAACAATTGCAGGAAGTTTAGGAAAAGAAGAGTTGGAAAGAAGACGAAATGAGTGCCTAAAGCTAGCTATTTCCACCAAAAAACAAACATATTAGGAGATGTTATTTAAAGTAGACACCGAAAAAGAAAAGCACACACAATCTCCTCACTGAGGGTTGAGCTGCATTGTTTGGGCTGAATACTTACTCTCTGGGATGCAGTCCTTAGACAACTGCCTGGCTGTTGGAGACATCTGTGGAGGCTGACCCCCTGACCCCAAAAAAAGAATGCTGTGAAGGTGGGGGAATGCTGACTTTACCCCTCACATGGCCCGGAGGACAGCCGAGCGGCGCATGAGAACAAACTACGCAACTATTAAAAACTACACAAAGAAAGACAGAGGGAGAGAGAGGGAGAGAGATAACAAAAAAGAAAAATGCTAGATAAGGCTAAAGCATATAGGACTGGTCTTTTTCTTTTTGCCCCAGAGGCCTTGCTGCTACTGCTCCTCCTCAGACCCCCATGAGATCATTTTCATCCTTTATGAGTAAAGATGAGCCGGGTGGAGACGGAGAGCAGGAGAGGTTATGTAGCCGAAGAGCTCCAGTTTGGTGGGGAGCTGCTCCCTGCTGCCATGGCCGCCTGCTATTCAGTGCACCTGCCATTGTGTGGGCATCCGTCCAGTTCCATTGTTGTAACAGAAAATGAGTCGTGCTCCCTGTGGCTCTGAAGGCATGCAGGAGAAGTTACTGCCATCGCTGCTCTCATTTGCGAAACCCCCTACATCTGTACTCCTCTTTCTCCTGATTTAATATTTTATGTACAATTTTCTCAGGATTACCTATTCACTTTCAGATAAGTGTTTCTCTCTCTGTCTTTCTGTCTGTCTCTCTGTCTAGATAAGTGAACATTCAAAGATATACACTCTGCCCATGAGCTTCAGGCGACTGCCTCAGCTTCTGCTTTTGAGGTCTGATGGGAAGGAGAAATTGTAAAGTCAATAGTGAGGGCCAGAAAAAGAAAGAAAGACGCAGAAGATACACAAAAGAAGAAAAAAGAGACTAAAGCAAAGAAAATAATGGTCTTGAAGCAACATTATAGTGGTGAGGTATTGCATCAGATGTTTTCTGACCATGCTATTACTTTAAAGGTGCCTGTTAATGTAGCCATTAAGAACGTGCCACATTATAATGATATCTCCAGGAACCGGTTCAAGATATTATAGTCAATTCTCTATAAGTTACAGTGCCAAAGCACACTTACGATATGACTGTCATCATCTGCTACTCTATTTTTCAATAAAGAATTATTTTTCTTGAGGAAAAGCCTGGGCTCTCCAACTCCTAATGTCAGGCAGCTAATTTAGGAAACATGCAGTAATGTGTGGGATAATTCATTTGGGCAGGTCAAGGTGTTAGAGTGGCAATAATTGGAGCCCTGGACTTCCAAACTCTTATTTCTCACTGTGGTAATAAGCACCTCGCCATCTTAGCTATGGCCCGAGTGCAATTTTTACTGTCAAGAGCTTTCAAGGCTCTAAAGTCAGACAGAGTGCCAGCACTGGACTGTAATAAAATGACCTGCTGATCTTACCTTGTGGACTATAGATGCTGGGAGCTCATCAAAAGCTGGCAGTTGCCTCTATTAACAGAGGAAAATTGTCTCATGTCAAGGCATTAAGCCAACTGTGCATGGTTCTGTTACGATACTGCTGTCTTAATTCATTCTTGTGGTGTTTAAATTTCTGTAATGTTCTACTTGCGCTTAAGCATTCCTGAGTGCAGTGGAAGAAATCAGGAGAGGGCTTTCCCTTTAAGTTGGACGAGAATAAAAAGAGCGCATGCTTTTTTTTTTTGGAAATGATAATTACAGTCAGGAATGTCTGTGGGGAGGACAGCAGGCCACGGTTATTGACTTGTAAAGGAGCCGTTAGGTGAGTCTTGACAAGATGCGAGGCAGGCCCAAATCTTGTAAAGAAGTATCTGATTTCTCTGCTAGTTGGGTCCCTAGAGAGGTCGCCATGCTCTATCTCTCCGTGTTAATCGTGGGCCCACTGCTGAATGGTAAAAAGGCAGATATAAAAGAATACAAAATGACTTTTTTTGTCAAAGAAGTGTTCTTTGCTTCTGCAAGGTAGACTGGGATGAAGGAGGAAAGTGACTGTATTGCCCTGTATATGGGTGTGTGTGTGTGTGTGTGTGTGTGTGTGTGTGTGTGTGTGTGTGAGACAGCATGAAAGGTCAAGTGGTAAAGGGAAGCAAGTCAGCATGAGGGAAGACAAAAGTGGTGATCAGCTAACATGGCTGC
The DNA here is from genome assembly GCF_014805685.1 of Silurus meridionalis. Taxonomy (NCBI): domain Eukaryota; kingdom Metazoa; phylum Chordata; class Actinopteri; order Siluriformes; family Siluridae; genus Silurus; species Silurus meridionalis. The sequence continues at coordinate 18,918,252 of NC_060891.1, read as the reverse complement.
TCACAGACCTGATTAATTTATGAAGGCAAACCGTGCAAGAGAGGCAGGTGGAATTGGAAGAAGTTTATACTGACTCCAGTGAGCACACACCGCCCAGACCCAGGGGGGGACTATTTTCGGTTTGAACTTTATCAGGGGCTATGCTTAATCAATAAACTATTGGAAAAAGAATTAATTACTAAAGCAGAATAAAACAGCTGCATTTTAAACTGAGGATTCATCAATTCGGTAATCTCTCAGTTTCAACTCAGGTGCCAAGAGGATCATTCTGACTTCATGTAATGAGGAACTGTGGGAGTTTAGCTTCCCTGCAACACCCTTTCCTCAAACACACACACACACACACACACACACACACGCACACACTCCCACGATGCTCTCTTTCTTTCCTACAACCATGCCTGATGGTTAAGGAATTCATAGTAGTCTTTCTCTCAGCTGTTTGTCATCACTGTCGAATCTATGGACCAAGAGAACCTCCTCTTCCTGTTCTTGCCTCCATTTGGTGTCCAGTGGCTTCTACTCCCCCCACTTTCTCTTCTGCCACATTCCCTTCCTACCAAATTCCTGTCTTCCCAGGGATGGCGAAAGGGTATTATTGTGAAAGGCTTCGATGCTGGGGCCAGTGAAGCGCGTTTGTCCCTCTAAGGGAGAAGCAGACATTCCTAAACATAGGGACCCCCCCCACCCTGGTCACACCAGCAGGACCCACCTTTTTTCTGAACCCAGTGTAGTGAATTTCAAGGAGGGTTGAAAAAGGGTTATGGGTGATGAATTGGGTTTTTAGTGAGCTCATTAGGAAGCCAAACAGAGTTTAGCCGGTGGAGCGGAGTGGAGTGGGGCCGCAGCACAGTAATCAGTTCTGCTCGCTTTGTTCCCTGCCTCCAGGACATTTTCAGAGCAAAACTTCATGGCAGTGAGCTGATGAGAGGGTCGACCGAGCAGAGGCTACAATCTGATGGTTGACTTGTTGATTTATAAACCTTTTAATTCATTTACTTTCTCGTCTCCTTCCCGTTGTTCATCCAAATGAGCGAGGCTTCAAATCCGCCTTCGTGAGCACCTTCTTTGAAGACAATGTACGGCGTTGTGCGGTGGACCCTCTTCTGAAAACCACAAGGTTCTTTATGTATTTGTTTGAGGTTGAAGTGTAATTGAGTGAAAAGAATAACCATAAACAGTTTTATCTGCTGGAAGGATGTGTAAAATCTGAGTCTTACAACTGGAATGAGTGAACCTTTCTCTCTCTCTTTCTTCTCTTCTTTCTCTCTCTTTGGAGCTTTGCTTTCTTTTCTGAAGAGGACTTTGATATTCCCTTACCAGGAATGAATAAAGCCATATTGCCGTTAGCAGCCAAATCCACACATTTCTCTCCGCCTCTGTTTTCTTTCAAATCGGCGCTCTCTCGCTCTCTTGGCTCTTGGTGTTCTTCACAGTTTTTCCCTTATCATTTGCACGGCATATGAATCCTGTTTTGGTGAGAATTTATGTAATTTGCTCTGCTAATTATTGCCGTAATTAACACTTTAATTACTGCAGTGTGAAACTGCTCTGCTCCGCAGGTCTCCGCCTCCACCAATAGCAACAGCTCAAGACAGCGCAATGAGGCATGCAGGCTCAGTCGTTATTTGTTTTCCATAATAATGCCGGCATCAAAGTGCATAGGGACAGAAAATTGAGAGAGAGAGAGAGAGAGAGAGAGAGAAAGAAAAGAAGAGGGTGAGAGAGAAAGAAAGCTGAGAGGCTGGGTGCACTTCGATAACCTCTGGGACCAATTAGTACAATTTGATTTAGAAAAAAACAAGGAGGAAGAGCTTGGGCTGTGTGCTTAGTTTAGGGAATGGGGAATGGGGAATGGGGTGGAGTTGTCAGAGAGTCAGTGAGTGTGAAATCTTTGGTCTAGACCCAAGGCCCTTCATTAGGCTCTGATCCCTGTCTCTGGAGCGAGAGGCAGTCATGGGCATCACAGTGCCTTTTAGTTCTCCCAAAAGGAGTGTGAGAGGAGGTGGGGTGTGCGCTGTTGCTCTCTCATCCTCAGCAATTTATCCCTTTACAATTCATGCAAATTGGAGCCTGACATCTACAACTGCCTGATTGTTTCTCAGTCTCTTTCTCTCTCTCTCACACATCTTTATTGCATTTCTTTGTCTGTTTTTAACTCGTCTAAATGAACTTTCCTGTTTCACTGGGATGTAGATGCAACTCTCCTTTCCACAGACACTGCTCCTTAAATAGTTTTGCTCAAGGCGACAGTACATCCACTGCATGCACATATTTGCACATATCTCAGTCATTAGAGATTGTTTTGGCATCTTAAAATAAAACATTTTAGTTTCCTCGCTGAGCCCTTGTGGCAGTTGTGAGTACTTGTGCACTCTGAGTCGGTTAAATTAGGCATGCATGCAGCACTGATCTAAATGAAAGGTTTTGTGACTTATGAAATCATCAGCGGTGCTGAGTGATTAACAGGCTAATGAGTGGTAAAAGGGAGGGGTGGGGGTGATGGAAAATCAGGGGCACAATCCGAGGCCGGGAGCGGCCATTGTGGGCCTCTCAAAGGCCCTATTTATGATGTAATTAGATAATTGTTGTTACAGGTAGCAGGTTAATTACACTTCTAATTATCCAGCCCAGAGCCTTTGATAACATCCATAGATAGGCTTCCCCAAACATCAGGGCTATTGGCAGATGATTATTACTTTAAACTGATGGCGAGAAGGACACGTCTTTCACGTCTTTTCTCACTCCTTTTTGCCACATCGTATTCATTTAAAGAAATGGAAAGGATTGGTGTGGACAAACACAGATCTGACCGTGAGCTTTTCCGCTTGTCCTGAGTTTGGGTCTGTGCTGCAGGGTCAGGGCAGTGCCTCAATAGAAAGGTTGATAGTTATCTACAGCATTCCTAGGATGTTAGAAAGCTATCTTTATTATGGCAGGGCTAGGTGGGGGCCTCGAAACCCCCTCAAATGCACTGCATCCTCCCAGTGCAAAAAAGACATCTCATTAAATCTCTTATTCCACTTCATTTACGGGCAGGCCTAACTATGTGTTCTTCAGCACAAACAACCACAAATTAGTGCTGCAGTTGAAAAAAACGAAACAATACACAGATAGAGATTAACGCTGAGAGAGGATGCAGCTGTGTGTGAAGGCAGTGCAAGTTTATGTAGAGTAGTTTGTGTGTGTGTGTGTGTGTGTGTGTGTGTGTGTGTGTGTGTGTGTGTGTTCTGGGGGGAGTTTTTCTGGTTTACACTGAATTGCCTGTGTGGAGAAAAAAAAAGTTTCCCAGAGCTGCTAATAACAGTGTCTTACTCCTAATTTGTGAGCACTGTGTAGTGTTCATCAAGCCGTTGTTTTATAGGCTAGAATGTACACTGCTTCTCAGGAAATAATTGCCATAAAACATCGGCCCTCTGGGACAATCTGATTCTACACTCTGTATTCTTTCCACCTGAGCTAGACTAAACCTAAAGCTGTGACCTAAACCACGAAGCAGAGTCGAACCCAGCCTTTAGAGAGTGCTAAACTACAGCAGTGGACATGAGTGTGTGTTTTGTGAGTGTGTGCCTGTTCGATGAGGCCTGCTGAAGTGTGAATGGAAGTGCTCTGTGTCAGGACCATGTGGCCCGGGTGCAGGCGAGGGTCCCTGTGTGAATCCTGAGTAAATAAAAAAAAAAGGAGGGGGAACAGTGGACAAAGAAAGCAGAGCCCCTGCTACAGCCCACGTTGGCAGCCATTTGGGCTCTTGAATGTGCTAAATGCTGCTTATGTCGACTGAAAGGTTCAGGAGAAAAGGAGGGAAAAAGAGGCTTAAAATCCCTTCTTTTTTTTCTCCTGTTCTCGGCGAGGGAGCCTTGAAGGAGAATTGGCAAAAGGGAGGAGGGAGCTGTAGGGGCAGTGCTGCAGGCTGAGGTGAGGAGATGGCGTAACATGACGGGGCCTGTGTTGTTCCCTCTGTCTTTGAGGGCTTGAGGGTGAGAACTGTGACTGGGGTCACTGCTCTCTACCACGCACCCCTTTGCTTTCCTGTTTAACCACGATGGCTGCAGCATCACACAATATCCTTGCGGTTTCCTGCTGTATATTGCGTAGTCTTCACAAACATGGCTAAGTAGCATAGCCCAGCGGGTGGGGGAAAGATTTAGCTCTACTGGGGCCTAAATTAGTCACTTTAAGCACAGCCTCTGGAAGGCACTGCCTCCGCATTTATGCTCCATTACACTAAAACAAATGCCCAAGCCAAGCGAAACGCAAATCCACTACTAAGTCAGTCTGTGAAGACAAAGCTTGGCCCCTGAGAACATAAGCTAGATACACAGCGTTATGGAGAGCGTGAAACAGTTTTCATCTGTACCTAGTGGCAAAACATAACTGTCTTAAAACTAAAACTTAAAAATGTAATTTTACATGGTGTTTGCATTTGGAAGCAAATCCTGTGACATGTTTGATGACATGACTCAGAGTGTGAAGCGGCAGTCCACCTTTTAAAAGTGATCTACAACGCCCTTAACGTCATCTCTCTTCACTGACCGTGGCGCATGCCATGCCCCCTAGCCATGTAGCCAACACCTTTATATCTGCAGGACTTATTTGTAGCATCTTCCAGGCAAACATAGTCACTACACACTTCTCTTAGAATTCAGGACACACATCTCTGGCCTGTATGTCAACGGGCAGACAGCATGAGTATTCAAATTTTCCAAACTTCTATAATATACGAGGGTAATATTCACTGACATCCTACATGAAAATTATTACATATGCAAATATGGGGGTAAATGTTTAATAATCCAGGTTTAATAATGACTTTATCTATTTTATTGAAAACAGTTTTTACTAAGCTATAGGATCAGCTTTACTGTCCGTACATGCATGCTTACATCAGGGACACATTTCGTTGAGATGACACAAAGAGAGATAGAGTGAGGAGAAAGAGGGAATAAAGAAGGAGGGCAATAGGGCCTGGCTTTTTTCATCCTTCAAGGGCATTGCTTTTCCACAAGTGCCTGGGGCTATACTTCAGCATCTCTCCTCCCTGAGGCCTTTCGCCTGCCTCCTAATAGCCACCCCCATCTGTGTCACACAGGCAGATGATGGGATGCATCCCCTTCTCGTTTTTTCCACTCTCTCCCTCTCTCTGTCTCTCTTTTTTAGCAGATTGCACATCCACACAGGTTAAAATGCCAGAGTTGCCAGGGAACAGTCAGAAGCCATTAGTGTTTGGGACAATTTGCCCTGCAGCACTTCTTCTCTGGCTCATAAGAAAGGAGTGGGGGCAGATGTAAATCACCAACTCGCCTTTAGATGTAATGAGGGTGTGCAAGTTTGTCCTCCTTTTCTTTCTTTTTTCTTTCTTTCTTTCTTTCTTTCTTTCTTTCTTTCTTTCTTTCTTTCATTCTTTTCTTCCTTCCTTCCTTCCTTTATTTGTCTTACATTTGTATTACCCTGCCTACATGCAAACGTAAACTTGTTTGCACTTATAGATGTTGCTGAGAAGCAGGTTGCTCATTGTGTGCAGTGTAGGAGCATGCTTCTGTGTGCGTTTGTGTAAGGGAGATAGAGAGTTGCTGAAAGCCTGGGAGTCTGATTTCACCCTGCTGGGGAGGCAGACTGAGCCTACTGGAGCGACCAGAGCTGGAGGGTAATGAAGTGACAGGTCAGTCTGTAAATACGCATGGGTCGGCCCGGCCCCGGTGAGGGGGAGGCTATCGCATTGCAGTGAAAATGGAAACGTCAATAAAATTAATCTGCCATCCTTTTGGCCAGGGCCACGCAGCCTCTATGTCTGGACTCTACCAAAGTGGCCGTGTGGCCAACAGCAGGCGCAGCATATGACACCACCACAACAACACGAATTTGTACTGCTACACCCAAAAACAACATGTATAACACCCCCCAAGCTCTCACACATACACACACACAAGTTTCTCCCCTCCTTGGGTGATGTTATTATTAGTGAAGTGAAGAGCAAACTGCAGAATTAGCACGCCGTCTGGGTCGCATTTCTCAGGAAGCCACACACGGTCAGGCTGAGGCTACGGCTTGGCTCCAGTTTATTGTTTTAGGCTTTCCCGAACAAGGGCTTTTACTTAGCCTGGGATTTATGGCATTTGCTGCTAATGAATGCCCATTCTACAATTACAACGCTCACAGACCCTGTCCACTATTCCCATATGTGTGGGTCTGCAGCAGCAGTTTCTATAAGTTTGGGCAGAAAGTAGAGTGTCCACATGCCTTTTGTTTCACTCTTGTCTGTGCTTTTGCACTAATGATATAAAAGGCATACATAGGACTTGATAGAGAAGAAAAGGAGAAAGAGAATGAAAAAGGAGCAGAAAAAAAGATGTAGAGAAGGGGAACGTCTGCACTGTCCTTGTATTCTTCATGTATTTTGCATTTGATTACTCCTGCAGCCGGATCCTTTTTCTTTCCCCCTTTTTAATGTTATTACTTCAAATATTTATGTGAGATTATGGCTTGTGTAGGTGCATGTGATTGATGTTTCCCCAAAAACAGGAAGACGTACAAGTCTGGATTTGGAGAATGTCAGGGTCCTGCTATGCCTTAGTGGAGAAGTTTTTCAGATACATAATTTAGATGCCCTCAAGGAAGGCTTTCAAGGCATTTTCGCCCGAGGGCAAGAAAAAATAACCACGACTGCTAAAAGTAAATAATTTTTGCTAATGCACAGTTAATGGTGCAGAGGAGGAGAAAAAAGGCGCGGGCTTGGGATTAGAGCTTGGGTTTAAAGGAAACCAGGCTGCCTTGATATGCGCATGTTTCCTGCCCAAATCAAACTTTGACAGGCATTAATGCAGCACAAAGCTGCTGTGCCCCTATCATGCAAATGAGCAGGCGGGAGGGGGAGGGACCAAGGGGAGATGGACTGCGCTCTATTATGTGCATCCAAGTGCAACATTGAAAAACCACTGCACACTTCTCACTTACACTCCAACTATTCTTAAGAAAAAATAAACACTCAAGTTTATTCGTTTTGTTAGTATTTGTATCGGTGCTCATTTTTACTTGTTTATAATTAGGTTTGAGGTTAGCTTCTCCCTCTCCTGTTTATGTCAAGCATGCAAATTTAACCTAATTAATGCCATAAGCTTCAGTCTAGAAACAGTTGCTTTTACAATCATAATTTTTTCTTGTATACCAAACATTCTTTTAAAGGTTCAGGAATTTATTTTTGGTCAAACCCATATCCACTAATCCCTGATCCCTATCCATGAGTGAGCTTACATTATAAAAAAAAGTGTGTGAAGCTGTAGGAGATGTTCAGTTTCTAAAGGGCTCTCGTTTTGACCAGGAGACGGCTTAGACAACAGCGTGGCCTCGCCTGGTACAGGTGATGATGACGACCCAGACAAAGACAAAAAGCGGCAGAAAAAACGTGGCATCTTCCCTAAGGTGGCTACCAACATCATGCGAGCATGGCTCTTCCAGCACCTCACAGTAAGTGTTCCTTTTACTCACTTTCTTTTGCCCAGTTATACACGGTGCCACACTTCCAATAATACACACAAGCCACATTCATAAACAAAACAGCCGTATAATCCCCTGAACACGCACAAATCAGAGTCAGATTGATTTACATTTACATCGATTTATATTGATATTTTACTGAGGTCAACACAATCAGCTGGCCTGCTTTCCCCCTGCTTAAAATGGACTTAAACCACTAAGACATGTAGCCTGAGCCTGCACAACACTCAACCCATCCTTCCTATCCAACCACAAAGAGGCTTCCTAAAACCACAACACTTTTCTAGTATCTCATTACCTTTCACTTTAAAGTTTGTGGCTGACAAGAACTTAATACTCATTATATTTTTGTCAGTGAAAATTTAAACAAGCTTTTGTTAGTCATCTTTTATATATTTATAAATGTAATATATATATATCTTCCACATATCTGTTTAGTGCAGCAATTACATTTATTCTTCAACCAATTAAATATTTAAAGAATGCATTATATATAGTGTGTTGTGATTAGGAGGGCATATGAGCTCCTGAATGGTGTTTGGTGTGTCTTTGTGTGTGGGTTGCCTATGTAAGCCGGGTAAGAGCAGGCCATAGGGGGCCATGCTGGTGGGGGTGAGTGAGGGGCCAGAGACGGTCATGTTCCGTTGCCCTCTCTGATGTCAGGACATGATCGGAGACTAGAAACTGTATTGATCTGGACCCAGAAGGTCAGGTTACATGCAACTCTGTTCCTGAGCAAGCAGCTACATAAGGCACTATGCAGGAAGTTGAGCCATGTGTGTCTATATCTGTCGGCCTGTGTGTGTATATGAAGCCCTGTGATCTGTATGCTTCACAAAGTCATGTGCCCTGATAGCCATGCTGGCTGTAGCGCCTCCATTGCTAAAGTGCTAACCCCAGTCCTGATTACCTAAGCAAAGCCCAAATAATGAGGTCCTGCAAATACAGCCTAATTGAAAGGCCTCTAAATCCATTACATATTGGTCAGGGATAATCAGGAGCTGTTTAATCACTTTTCCCTATTCAGGAGCAGTGAAGCTTCAACAGCCAAGCCCTGAACCTTGCCATGTGCTTATTATTCCCATCATTATCAAAATGACTTCACAGCTGTTCATGGCTATATCTCCTCTGCTGGAAATATTCAGCAAATCACCAGAACATGTTTCATTTGGGAATGGCTGTTGGGGAGAGATAACATCACAGGAGTTATTTTTTCCTTTTACGTGCTCTCTACCTTCTTCAAGTTTAAAGTTGGTTGACAAGTGGGAAGAAAAATTTAGAGGCCTCCTTTGAGCCACCTACCACGGTGTTTCTTTTTTTTTTTATTTCTAACACACACGCCTCCTGGTTAATTTACTTGGCTCACACCATGCAGAAATTTCTTGCTTTATTGAGGGATCATTAGGCGTCTTTCCTGGCGACTCGAGGAATGCCTATTGTGCGCTTCTCTTAGCTCCTGAGATTGCACTGCAAATGAAGGCTGATTCACAGAGAGCTATACAGCCTTTTCCACCAATTTTCTTTAGAATTGTTTTAAAAAAGTGAATGAGAAGAGGGAGAGAGAGAGAGAGAGAGAGAAAGAGAGCGCGAGAGAGAGAGAGACAAAAAGAAGAAAGAAGAGAGAGAATAAAGCCCAATAGATTAAGCCTCTGAGTATTTTTTTAATTCATGGAAGTACAGCTTTCAAGACCTCATTTTCCTCCTCTTTTAGTAGATCCTTTGCTTTTTACATGTTTTCTCCCATCTTTTTTTGCACCCTTTTGTGAAAACCCCTGGTTAGACTTGTACAAGCAATAATCCCTTCCTTTTAACCTACCTTTATAGTTTTTTTCCTGTGAAAAAAGGGCCTAATTGAATTATCCTCTACTACTCACTGCAGCCCCTATACAATTGCTTACTTGGTCAAACACATACACATACCGCACACTAGCACATCCACTCTTTTACTTTTTACTTTAATTTGTTAAGCAAATGCATTTCCTATTTCAGGATGCGTTTGTGTTCAGGAGAATTCTTGGGGACTTTGGCCCCTGAATGGCCTATTGGGGCATTCTGGCATTCAGGCATTCATTAGAGAGGGCAGAATGAAAGGAGTAGGGTTGTATTTTCTCAAATGCTCAGGCCAGCATGGAGCTACTCTTCCATGAGCTCCAGGGGTCTCTCTACATATGTTCTCAACATCCAGCCATTGTCACCTTTTCTGAAAGGCTCAAAAGGACAGCCCCCCTACCCGTGCGCAGAAAAACAACACAGGCCAACAGTAACAATTGTTGGCTTTTGGATTCAGTATAACAAAATCGATGGCCCTCCCCTCTCCTGCCTCCCCTGCACACTTTGACCCCACACTTTCATGGGAGAAATCTCACTGAGCTTTTTGCCATTACAATTGTCTCTGCTTAAAAGGACCGCTTCAATTGGCACCCATCAACAGCTTCCTAAGGGATGGGAAAGATGCCTGGTCCCACACCATGCTCTATGAAGAATGCAAGAGCATAGTGTGTTTAGTTTAATGCACTCTCAAATAGCATGCAGTAGCACATAAACCAGTGTCTTTCACCATCTTTTGCAGAGATCAGCTGGTGTAAACTGGCCTTGCACACTCAGAGGCTGTCTGTCTTTTCTCCAAGCTTTTCTGGATGTTTTCCAGTAACATTAGGAAAGGGGAAATCCCAGTGTGTTGCTATAAGCTTTCCCATAGTGCAGCAGGCTTATGTTATCAGGAAGGTAAACTTCTCAGCAGGGTAGATTCCTCTGCCAGGCTTTACATGCTATAAGAGTAAATGAAAGTAAGATGTGGGGTAAAAAAAAAGACACTATGCAATGAGGAATTTTTACAAAATGTGTTAGGGCACGTTTTTAGTGGAAAACCACTCTGAAATCTCTCATCCTGTTGGTGCCCCTGTCCTCCCTCCTCTAGAACAGCCCTCACGCCCCTGCAAAGACAAGGGTCGGCCTTGCAATAAAAACAGGAAGCACTCAGATACAAAGATACCACTCCAGGCCTGGCCTGTCTTTTCACTAACGTAAACCTTCAACTATCAATGAATATAAATAGGCCCCTTTGAACAGTCTAGGAACAAGGCTGAGTGGATTTCTACAAGAGTCTAAAGTTGGTAAGATGGTGGAACGGTAGTCTCTTTCTGAGATCAAGCCTCTCAGGTTCTGTGCCATTCTGCCTCCTGACCAGCTTGATTGGGAAGTGCTGCTAAGCTGCAAAGCCAGGTGCATTGCTCCCCTGGGGTCACTGAAATAAGTGATATATCCCATGAACATTTTGGAGGTCTGTGAAAGAACCTAATAGCACATTAGCACGTCTTTATATGGGCTTATGTTATAAGGTAACTTACATCTTATGGTGTAAGGGTTCATAGCAGCTGCTGATGGTTTGTGCTAAGCGGCTGCTTGAAAGTGAATTATTGATTCTTTTAACATTTGTTTTTAGAAAAATAAAAATACAGTTTTTAAACCAGAGTTTTAGGAAGTTTGTTGGTTGCATGCTGTTGTTAAAAGGGTTTAACAAACATCCATAAGGACTTAATCTTAGTATTACCTGATCCTGGACACACAGGGCTACAGCATTCACTGCCCCCTGAGGAACAGTAATTGCCATAGTAACCCAGTGTCACCTCCAGGTCACTCCCTTAGAGACGTGATTTTAAAACCCTTTGGAAAATGAACCGATAAGCAAATAAACAGGTTAAGCCAATAATACGCGTGCCCAGGTCCGCTAAGGATGCTTGTCCCAGATGACAGTAGCAGACTAACCAGTTACGTTCTTTCCCTGCATTTCTAAATATTCCTAATCCAGATGTATAATTTTATCCTTCTGCTGTTATGCTGCTAGAGCACATCTGCTAACATTTTTAAAGATTGGGCACATGTTCAGATGCACACATGACTTGCAAACACACATACATGAATGTTCTATGCCTTTCCACTTTAAAATGAGCTTATCCCACATTCCTCCTTCATCAATTTTGTTTCATCTTGGCAATGCAGCCATGCTGAGAGGCCTATTACTTTGGCCATTCATAAGACACGATTTCATTTAGTTCCTGGTTAGTGCTTGTTTTGTGTGTGGTTAGAGGTGGGGTGAGGTGGCTGTTTGGGTGCCACTGGGTCAGAGGGGTGCAGGGCTCAAGGAGGCCCACACACTAATCTGTCATGTGCTCATTTGCTTCCCAACCCAGAAGTCAGCTCTCTAGTCACCCGTGGCAACCCAGGCAACAGTTCGGTTCAGTGCCAAAGCTGCGTGTTTGTGTGTGTGTGCACATCCATGTGGCTGTTTATGTTTGTGGCATTCTATCAGGAAACACACATATATACACACACACACGTGTTTATGAGTTGCTTATGAGAGGCTTTTGTGCAGCAAAACTAATTGTCAGCAGGGGTTGCAGAGTAGCTGTGTTTTTGAAGTTGCTGAAGTAGGGGTAATTACCAAAGGGGCAGGTCTGCTCTGTGCTTTTGTCAGAGAGCGTGTTCTAGTGCAGACTGTTCAATAGACCCATAACGATGATGCAAGTCATCCCTGTCTGCCATCTGTTCTCTGATTCCCTTGTTCTCACATAGAGCTGTAAACCGGGGGGTTATGATGAGGCTCACTGTTAAACACACACTCTTTTATGAATTGAAGCGCCATGACAATCAAAACATGGGCTTTGCACATGCAGTATGAATTATGGAAAACGTTTGTTTTGTAGACGTGTGCTGTCTGCCATGTTTGGCCTTAAATGAGAAAGGAGTTTACTATTGTTGCAAGTAAAAAAAAAACTGAAAGTTTGAAACCATTCATAACAAATACAGAGGCTTTCTGTGGACTCTATAATTATTAGAAAAGTCACACCAATTTCAGCACTTCATGTCAACAACCTTAATGTTAATTCCTGGATCTGTGTGACTGACAAAGGCTTGTTTACAGTACACCTATCATAAGCCTTCAGTAGCTCCAAGTGTTACAGCAGCATTAGAGCAAAGGACTCAGGAATTGTTTCTCATTGAAAGATCAAATCTGTTGACTTTGCTTTCTAATCCTGCTGTCATACTCTTTAAAGGGTTGACTCTTCTGTGGGACTCTAACATGCTAAAACATCCCTAAGTGTGGTTAAGATAAGAGAGTAAAAAGGAAATGCTGCATGAGACTTTTTGGAATTTGTGGAATTATTATTAGTTTATATTTATAAAAAATGTATATATACATTTACATTTATGGTATTTGCCAGACACCCTTGTCCAACATTACAATTTTAAAGTCTCCATCGATCTATCGATCTATCTATCTATCTATCTATCTATCTATCTATCTATCTATCTATCTATCTATCTATATATATATATATATATATATATATATATAATGCTAATACTGGCTGATTAGGACACAGACTAAGAATACCATCTGTCTGAAATTCTGTTGGGAGAAAAATCTACCTACACATTTTTTTCTGCATGAGAGCAGGGTATCCCTTCCCTGAAAGTAATTGCATGTGTAATTTGCTGCTGGAGGTTACTTTGCTCTCTGTAATTTCTCCACTAGTCCCTATTGAATAAATGAGCAAAAATGAGAGGTTTTACAAGGCGATAGAAACTGTTCATGGTTTGTGAAGATGCTTGAGGTTTCTCAAATTTGAACCTAGTTGCTAAGCAAACCCAATGTGTTTAAACTATGGTTCAGCCCCAGATGATAATGCTGGATGTTAGAATGTGGCAGTGCTTTTTTTTCTTCTTTTTTTAACGTGCTTGGTTAGTGAAGCATGCCACAGAGGCCGCATAGATGGGCGATTTGGCATTCAGAGGTGACTGCATCTCCTTTGACCTGAAGAGAAGCCAAACGGAGCAGAGAGCATGCAGAGCATTGCAGTCAGATTTATAAACTCCAGACCCCATTAGAGACTCCTCCTACAACCCACGCTTCAGCAGCAGGAGGCCCCAAACGTCCAACCCTCAGTCAACCATCCACAGCAATAACACTGGTGTGCACACTATGAAAAAGGCCTGGCCCTCTACTTCTCCAAACACTACAGTGATGTAATGGGCTGTGGGGGCAATACGAGACAAACACTCATGTTGAAAAGCTAAAGCTGACTGAAGACTTTAGGGGCCAGATGTGTATGCTCTTTACCATGCCATTTTTTATGTGGATTTCCCCCTCATGGCTAAATGAGAAACATGGTGGAGTTTAAAACCTCTTTCCTCTCCCTTAGTCCCTTTCTGTTCCACCAGTCAGTGCCAGAGGTGTTAGAAGGGCTGGACCCTGGCAGGTCATGGGCAGACTGTGGCATTAATCAGCATGGTGGCTCTGGATCTGAGGAGGGTCCTGAGAGATGGCTTTGTGTGCTGCAGGCCTCTATGCAGCCCCTTTGATATTCAGCTCACACCAGGAGAAGGGAAATGTATGGGGAAAAGAAACAGCACAAACATGGAAATAGCAAAAAGAAAGCAGGCAAAAAGGAAGGAAAGGGGGAGCTGAGAAAGGGGAGTCGTATTGTAATCTAAAACGGTCTCCATTTATCTGTTTGGTTTGCCAAAGAACCCCCCAAAATCTATTGCTGCAATTTTGTGTTGTGAGTTTTTTAGTCTTTCTTTGCTTGTTTTGTAGTTGTGTCACAGACACTTAGGCACAAATTTGGTTAGTCAGATAGCCTGTTTAGCTAGTGAAGTTTTAAAAAGTTTTAAATCAAGATAGGAAGCATCTGTCATGTTATAAACTGCCACAGTAGCAGTCATGACAGTCATGGTAAGAAAACTTACACTTGAGTGTTAAAAACTAAGGAAAGCTAATATGAAATAACATTTTGTGTGCTATATTGTCATTGTTTTTCTTTACAGTAAATACTATAAGGATTTCTAATTTCATACTGACCTATTTAAAATTTTCTGAACAACCAAAATTCAGATTTTGTTGGTAAAAGTTGCACCAGTAGTATTAAAGAAAATGGAAAAGTATGTACCACATCTCCTGCATATGTGCAAACAGTTTTTAGACCAGTAGCTTTCTCTAAAATTGCATTTAAAAATTTCACATGATATTTTGTTTGCTGAAAACATTCTGTTTAGCATTTCCTTTAATTTTTCAAATCTATAGAAAAAAAGGAAATCAAATTAATTAGCCAAAGTAATAGATTTCCCACTCACAATTTTAAAACTGGTGCTTAACTGCTGCTCACATCCCTGCACCACATGGTTTTGCCCTGTTTGAATGCTTGAGAAATCATGTGATATTTTGGCCCCGGTACTCATTAGTACTACTATTAGCAAGTGCATAGCAGAGTTCCCTGGTAGTTGTAATTTGTGGAAGCATGTATGTCTACACTAAGAGGCACAGACTGCATATTATTCAAAAGGAATCACGTTTAGGGTACAAGGAACATGGCACAGTAAATGCAAATCTAACTAGAGCCGGCTTTGACTTCGGATAAGAATCTTGTGAAATATTGATCATTGTGTGCTAGTCCCTGTATCCCTAGGGCTTCTAAGGTTCACACACAAAAGCTTACTATAAAGCTCACAAACCGAGCAGCTACACTGATTTAGATTTTAAAAAGGCCTGGCACGATGTGGCATGATTCTGCAGCCAGAACCACCTCCCTGCATCTCCTCCTCTTCCTCTTCTTCCCCTTCTTCCAAGAAGCACAAGAAAAGGGGGGAAACCTATAATTATCCACACTTTTACGAATCCCTCTTAATGTTCATTATTTAAAACCAGCAGCAATTACAAGTTCAAAGGGGTTTAGAGGGCCAGCAACCCGCATAATCACCAGCAAATGAAGTGCAGCTCATTCGTCACAGCAGAGTGCACTGGCAGGGGTGAATCATACACATAGTGACAGCAGTGATTTCCACACAAGCACAAAATCTCTGCCACCTCAGGGCTACAGCATGTTCTATCCCTGCCTGCAATCCTCTTAGGCATGCTGCATTGTGTCTGTCACCCCCAAGCAGCCCTCCCTACATGAAAAACATATCAAACTTCACCCTGCTTATTTCTACAATCATCTGCTTGTTGTCCCTGTTTTGGTTGCTGCCAGGCCGCCCACCAGCTTCTCCAGATCTCTTCAAAATGTCTCCCACTGCTCTTTTTCTCTAATTCCCAAGACATTCATTTAGCTCTTTACCTAAAGTGTGCCTAAATCTTTTGCCCATGGATGTTTCACATGTGAATTACATTTGCTATGAGGTTGAATTCCACCCAAATAGATCTGTGTTACCTTTGTGCATGGGTCACAGTGGCTAATCCTGTCTTCAGGTGTGTGTTTACCAGGTCTCAGAAAACCAGTTTTAGCTCCAGTTACAGCACACCACAAATGCACCTCACCTACTCCACTACAGACCCAAGTGGTGGGCTTGTGCTCTCATATCCTCTTCCCCTCTCTTGTTATATCTCTCTGCATTTTCCCTTTCCCTTTTTTCTCTTTCCTCCCCTATATCCCCCTATCTCTCTCCTTCCCCGGCTATCTATCTGTCCTTCAGCTTTGCTTCATTGCTACAGGTCACCTTTCCTTCCATGCCCTGTCTTTCCTACTATCCTATTCCCAGATCAGCTGAACTCTTGTTCACATTAGGGATCCTTGATAAAATCTCCATGGGGACTTGCTCCAGTTCTCCCACTGTTTCCGGCCTGCTGCTCACATTGTGCTGCTTGCTCGCATGGGGCATATTTGAGTCTCCACTGAATTCAATGTGTTGTTTCCATCTCTTCCTTTGCCTCTGTGATGCGCTGAAAATGCTGGATGACTCATTTTTCACTGAGAGGAAACTCCTCTGAGAAGGCAAGAGTTTGCTGTTTCATTAAGTCACCCATCCAGGCAGACATGTGCATTCAACAGAGCCCCTGTTTGCCCATGCAAGTGTGTGTATTAGAATGGAATCCATTGGGAGATTAATGGCCTACTGCTTCTATACCATTGATTATCTCCATGCCATTTTCCTTCTTCCTGCACAGATATTAAAAAGTAATGAAGCCTATGGAGAAAAAGGAAGGCAAGCCTTCATGCATCATTTTAAGTTATTTGGACTCAGACCGAGAGGGATCTCTTTAAGGCGCAGTTTGAGTGGAATTAAGTAAATAAATGTGGGGAGTGACATTGGAGAAATGTGCTGTGAGTGGAAAAGATATGTGTTTAAGCAAAAACAACCTCTGACACATGGAACAAGCTTTGCAGATGTTAACAATTCTTTCTTGTAGCATTCCTAGTGTTGAAACCTGCTTGTAATTGCTATAATAGATGTGGTAACCATTGACAGTAATGGAATTGTGGAGAACCATCTCAAGCCCCCAGAATTAGAGTGATCTGCGAAGCCATTTCAAGATGTGTGCCGTATGTCTTTAACCACAACAGCCAAAGACGCTCCATCCTAGCTTTCTTGGCATAGGCCCCCTTGTTGGTTTGCCCAAGGTGTAACTGGACCCATTGTCCTCTGGTTTCTACAGCCACACTAACCACCTCCACCCCAGACCACAGAATGGTCAAAAAGACTTAATGTTCCTGTCCATAGTGGCCCTGGTGTAAGGCAGCAGGGTTCACTCACAAAAAAAATGACTTCCTGAGACATTAATGTCAATCAACAAATTGAATGGGCCTCCCAGTCCAGGCCATTGAGACAGTCTAAAATATGAAGGTAAATTTAAGTTGTTTTTGTAAACCTGATAGGAAATGTTTTTCATGCCTTGCTTTGCCATTGAATAATGACTTTGGTTATATTTTTCCCTAAAAGAAAGCAGACCTTAATGCCGTCACAATAGAGCTGCACTATCAATACTGCAAGCACTACCGAAGCACTTTAATACGGAATTATAGTAGTATGGACTCTGATTACTGCTGATCAAAGTCTACTGTACTATTCCTTGCTTGATTGCATCGTGAAACATTAGCGGAGGCAATCGTTGTGTGACGGAGTGTGAAATGTAAGTGCATTAAAAAATTCAACAACAGCTGTCTTACACCTTACATCAGAGTGATGCAGTAGTGGAGGGCCTTGGGTTACGAGTTTGAGGTTGTGTTACATTCCTGACGAGGGAACGGGCAGTGCTGATGGTGGGGGTAGCTTAGTAAGTTGTTGAAAAGAACACAGATGCTTGTCAACAGTTTTTGAGCCAGGGAGTCATCAGAGTGCATTTTAGCCCTAGAGGTTAATAGCCTTCCCCTGTATTCCTAACCTGCTCTAGTCCAGAAGACTTCTGCACTCTCAGGCCTAGACCCTCTGCTATGCTATGGCTAAGCAGCAGGCTTGAGCTAAGAATCTTCTGTTTGTGGCATTGGTCAGTCCAAAAAGCTCTTAGTGGATCTTTAAATCTTCCTTTATCTTCTCTTCTAAGACAGCACGTGAGCTTTGTGAATATGCGGCTCTGTTTGGATTACTTGAGCTCTCTTTGATGCTTCAGTAAAAAGTATAGTTTGGGGAGGGGAAGAAAGTGGAAAGTGGTAGATTGTAATTTCTGGGAAATGTACTAGATTTAAAGCTAAAATGTCTTTATTAACTTTATGAGAGGGCATTGTGATGTAAAATAAGTATTAAACAAGTTAGTTTTATGAAGCTTGTATGTGTGTGAGGGAGAGATCGAATGTTTCAATGTGCTTTGTGAAACGTTACACAGATGAGATTTAGACTGTCTGTCAGGTCCCTGGACTGCTGCCTGATAGGCGCTAACATGCGTTGCTGATCGGGTTAGCAGGAGACAGGAACGTTTGTGGCTTCCAGGCTTTTTTCACGTTTCATTAGTTAGAAAAACTGTCGGCAAGAAAAAAAGGTCAGCCACGTTTCTGATTCAGCCCCCGCAACAGTCCCCTCCCCCGCCCTGCTCTTCCTATAATAAGTGGTAAGCTGAGCAAGCTGATGGTCATCCTCCCATGGGGCTGTTGGGCAGTTGCCAGCTTCCTGCCTGCTTTGTCAGTGGATAAAACCAGTAACAAACGAGGATTCTATAGCCAAGCCGACCGACCAGGTCAGGGGTCAGCAGGCCTAGGGGCAGGATTGAGCAGAAGAGCACTACATGCTAAAGGAGCTACTGGAATGCTCTTAAAGGAGGCTGACATGGCCTGCTTAAATCCCTCCACTCCTCTATCTGCCCTGTGCCTTTAAAAGCCATTTAAACGGCTCTTCTATCACAACATTGAAACATGGAGATTGTCTAGGCCTCCAAGGCACTTCAATTAACAACAAATACATTGCCTGTATGTGCATTTTTGAATGCAACATTTTTGAATGCAACATAGCACAGGTACTGCAGAAAGACTGAGATTTAGCTCAGCTCCTGCTCAAGAAGTGCTCCTGCAAATGCTAATGGAGTGGCTTCAAGTTATGTGTAGATTCTGCTCTATTGGCTCAAGTGTCTATGCTTTCATATGGATGAGAAAGAGAAAGAGAGAGAGAGAGAGAGAGAGAGAGAGAGAGAGAGAGAGAGTGTTTGTGTGTATTTGTAGAGGGATTTGGCCTCTCTGCTGAGATGTTGTTTAGTCCTCTCTCAGAGCCAGCTAAATGGACGCCATGCTTGACTTCTACACTTTTAGCATCATTAACCTACAGGATGTGGCCCCTGCAGCTGTTTGCAGCCTGCCCCACATTCCCAACTAATGGCTAAATGTTGGGCTTACTCTTCTGAGAGTTCTGACCTTAAACCAAGTTTGACATCACAGATTTGCTCCTGTTCTTTTGCCATTATTACAGCACTACGTTATTGTTTGTCCTGCTAGTGTTACAGTGGAAATTTGCTTGAGCCAAGTTGAGCCATTTTTGGTTAGTCTCCCTAAGCAAATATCTTTCTTTAGAAAAAAAGAGATCTGTTGTGTATGTAAATAGTCCTTCACATTTGCTTTGTACTTCAAAAAAAAGGAGAAATGCAAATGCCACTTCTAGTAGTAAGCTTTGTGGACTAAACACATGACATTATTGGTTCTATAGATAAGCCTCTATAGTCTTAGATCAGACCCTTTCCCCATTCTGGTCTCAATCTCAAAGCAAAGCAGTGCCACGATGGAAAGTAGAGCTTGAGATTAGCTGCACACTACTGAGACCCTCTCAGACATGGGGATGGCTGACTGAAGGACTCTGGGCTCTGTGATTAGGGTGATTAGAGGTTTTTTTCTTCAACCACGAAGTTATGCTATATAGGAGAATCCAGTTCTTTTCAGCATTCACAAGTGAACAATAACCCCCTATTCTTGTAGTGCAAGCAATGTATATGAAAGAAAAGCCTTGGGGATCTTGGAACTAGTGAGATTGGGATTGTGCTGAAGCAGTAGTTGGGGGTAGTTAGATGCCTAATGGTGTAATGCCTGTGCCATGAGGAATCTAGAGTCTGTTGCTTATTGGTGCCATCCAGACCGATAAAGTCATTACAAAGTCTGGTGTAACAGAACAGGGGACTTTGCTCGAATGTGTGTGTGTGGGGGTGTTTAGTGGGGGCAGGGTATGTCCTGAGACCTTTATAGTAAATAAATGTCTACATAATGGAAAAAATACAATAACATTTTGATATAATAGACACATTTAAGATACCGTAACAAAATAACATTACAAGATTGGGTTATATAGAGAGAAAGTACTAGGGTTCTCAGAAAATAAGGGATAAGAAACACATATATATGATAAAATTAGTTTGTTTTGAAGAATTTAGCAGACCCCATGTTCTCTGCTGACCTATACCATGTGCTGCTTTACAATGTGTGCCTAGGTCTTAAAATTGGTGTTGATGTTTATGCACTAGACTGGCCCAATTTAGCTTCAAGCATGAATAGTCACTTTACTTTATGACAGGCAATAGTGATAAGTGCCTGGGCTTTGCCATGCCATCTGACCCAGCCATGGGCTTCTCCCTTTCACTTTTACACCCCTGGCCTGGGTTTGACCACAGTGTACAACAATGGAAAGCCCTCAGGCATTATCCCATTACTGTTCCAATAAACAGTAGTTACCACCTATTTCAAAAGAATATGTGAATGTTGATAACAATAAAAGCTTTAATAAGCCTATTGTCAGGCGTTTATAAAAAAAAAAAGGCCTGGACTGGTGGGTTTTGAGAGTAGGGCAACACGACTAACAAGTTACCTCAATAGAGTAAGACACCTAGTTTTAATGAACTATGTTAAACTCCTAGTTTGTAGGATGAGTCTTGGGGAGACAACTGAATTGGGTTGAATGGGTTGAATCTAGTGACTGAATGGATCAGAGGCAGATTCATCGTCTCTGCCTTCTCCTTATCCCTCGTTCCCCTGCAAGGACATGCATATCAGGTTTCTCCTCTTGAAAGGGCTGGCCAGCCATGGTGGAAAGGGAAGCCACGAACTTGATCTGATGATTAAACAGCCTCATCATTATGGCTGCAGGCCATGGCGCAAGTTTGCAGTGAGAGAAACAAAGAGGGGCTTTTGTCTCCAAGTCATAAGGTTCCCCCTCATCCCTACTATTACTGCTGCATACACACACACACACACACACACACACACACACACACACACACACTATATTTCTTGAGTGTATTTTAGGATGTATAGAAGCTATATAGTATTTGAGATGCATAGTTTGTTACCAATTTGTTTGAGCATGCTCAGTAATACAACTTGTTAATATTTTGGTCCTTTCAAAAAAAAAATTATATCAAAGTCAGGGAAGCCCAGTTCACTTAATACGTTTGGATTTGAGGGCAGCCTTTGCTATGAACCACAGTTAAAGACTAAACATTGCGGTAACTGTCCACCGGGTGTTTCTTGGCACAGAGTACTGTGCGTGTGTATGTTGCCCTGAGATAGCCTTGGGTAAGAGTGTGGGAGTGATTGCTTTTTAGCCCTAATGCATGTTTGCCCTCAGCAGCCCTGTTCTAGGACATCCTCAGGGGCTGACTCACCCCCTCTCCATTACCCCTCCCCATCATGCCATGCGATTTGCACTTTTTTTGCAAGGCAACAGTTTGCTTGGCAAGCGAACTGATAGCCAAAGTTGTTGGAGAACCTTGCACCTCTTCAGTGAACATAAATTAACAATGTAGAGCAAAACAGGGGATTGGCAAAAAGCCAGCATTGCAAAATAGTAGTAGAAACAGTGATTGTTGTAGGGGCATTGCTACTGAGAAAGCAAAAGATATAATGAAACAGAGAGAGAGAGAGAGAGAGAGAGAGAGAGAGAGAGAGAGAGGCTGTTTACCATCACTGTGTGGCTTCTGTGCCCAGGCACCACTTAGATATGTTTCACCTACACAGAAACAAGTGCATTGATACAGTTGCTGTGGCTCTCTGGTCCTTCACAATGTGGAATCCCAGGAAAGTGTAAGTGTGAAGGACCATGATACACATTCTGGGATACATATTCTGGTTTTAGAGGGCATGCATGTGATAGCTCATACTGTATCATAAAACCTAGGTGCAAGTAGGTATGTGTGTGTTTGTGTTTCCAGGGGTTGGGTGTGGCAGTTCAGTTAGCAGTCTGACTCATTGAGTTTTGTTGCATTCTTGCCTGTTTTCACCCTGTTGTCAGGAAGCAGCTTACTCCCAAAGAAAATAAAACAAACACAAAACTTGAACCTCTTTTTCACTTGTACCCCCCACACACACATATGCCAAGCTCCACATAAGGAGATGTTGTCTGTAGTTTAAACAGTGCTCGGCTTTAAGTCAACAAAATGTCACACTCAAGTGACAGGTCACACATTACTGGGATACGCTAACAGCTGAGCTGTCAGTAGATGAGTCTGCATTTTTTATTTAAAATCAGGAAAACTTTTTTTCATAAATGAAATTTTATGATTACTATATTAAAGGCAATATTATAAATATTATATTACCATTCATGTCATCTATATGGTTTTATGAA
Source organism: Silurus meridionalis (assembly GCF_014805685.1). NCBI lineage: Eukaryota > Metazoa > Chordata > Actinopteri > Siluriformes > Siluridae > Silurus > Silurus meridionalis. The sequence continues at coordinate 18,895,959 of NC_060891.1, read as the reverse complement.
CATTGAAAATGATCAGTGAAAGTCTTGTCAAAATAGGATTGTGTGATCTATGTCAATAATTAGATCATTATCAGTGGGCATGATTTTTATTATTATTATTATTATTATTATTATTAATAAAAAATAGCATAATATTTGCATGAAATACAATGTATGATATTTCAGGCACCTGCTGTTAATAAACACATTATTTGGAAGACATGGGGAGCATATATAGCGTGTGTAGTGTAATATTTATGGTTGTGTGTGTAAAAGTAAGAAAGCATGTGATTTGCAAACCTTCATTAGCATGAAGAAAACGGCAGGATTCCTTCTCCCCCTGACCTGCAGCCTGCTCCTCCGCTGATGAAGTCATCCATCAGCAGCATGGTCAGCCCACTGCTCTTGAGGGTGGTGTGTGTGTGTGTGTCTTGGGGGATTGCACTGTATTAGTGCGGGTACATGAATGTTGTTGGGGGTGATGTTGGGGGGCTGATGCTACAGCGGTCATTATGTTCGACCGCGGCACTCTGTAATTTAACCGATTGCAAGACTGCAAGCACGCACACACATATACACACACACATGCACTTTGGGAAATAAAAAATCCTAACATGTACTTGCAGTGGACTGCATGATCCAATGGTGTATCCCATGAGGCACTTACAGAATGAGTAAGTGAGAATGAGCTTGTGTGTGTGTGTAAGAGTGAGAGAGGGAGGGAGAGACAGATAGAGTGTTGCGGGGGGGGGAGCAAAGCGCCAGTGCCATTAACAGGCCGCAGCATAATTAACAGAGTTGTTTCGATCGGAGGCTAGCGCTGGCCTCTGCAATAAAATAACCTGCTCATTTCTCTGCCTAATTATTTATAGACTGCACTTCTTCACATTTTGTGGTCAATCAGTTTCTCAGGATATTGGACTGGGAGTTTGTAATTCGCTCTATTGATTGGATTTGAAGTGAGCAAGGAGATTTTCAATCATTTCTGTGATCTCTTAAAGCAAGTTTGCATTTCAGCCATTAAGTAAGCATGTTCTTCAGAGGCACTGAGGGAGAAGGCTAGAAAATATATTTTTTTACCTCTTTTTTTTCCACAACAAACTCCAGCCTATTATATGTAGTGCATTCTAGCCTCCCTTAATATATTTTGCACTTTGCATCACAACATCACAACATTTGAAGGCATGAATGTAAAGTGTGGGTGGTCAACTGTCGATAATAAAGCAGGGTAAGACAGGGAGTGAGACAGGTGAGGAGGGGGAGTCAAATGGAGAGGGATAGAAAACACAAGCCTGCATTTACTGCAGTGTGCAGAACAGAACTGATGGAGTCCTGCTAAATGAAACAGGATTTCTTTGTGTGTCATGTCTCTGTGGTGACAGAAAATATCCTTACTCAGGGCTTTTTTTGCTCTGTTCTTTTTTTTTCTGTATGGAGTTTTAATATCTCCACTCTCCTTGATGAGACATCTTTCTTGTTTGTTCAAACCATTCATTTTGTTGTAGGCAGAGAAGCATGCATTTATCACCAGGCTGTGCTGCGCCACAGCCTGCCACAGGCCGATTGATGACCCATGCCGGGCCCAAGCGGCCCAGGAAGCCTTAATACAATGTAAATGACTGAGGACCACATCCAATCTGCTGTTGTCCTCTCTCTCTTTCTCTCTCTCTCTTTCTCTCTCTCTCTCTCCCTTGCACCAGCACAGTATCCTTACTGCCTCTGCACGTATCATGGCTCAACCCAGTTAATATGAGGAGGCTAAAGCAGAGCATCCAGACAGTCAGCTTTGGTTAAGCATTGTTGTTCACTGATGAAAGGGGAAAGGAAAGCACACACACTGCTCATACAATCAGACATGTGTCTGTGCAGGGAGGGAAAAAATTTGATCTCCTTTTGCCAACAAGATGTCATCACCCAGCAATCACAAAATGCATTTTTATGCAAGTGTTATCATATTTCTTAGTTAACAATTTTAGAATATTATAAGCTGGAGTATATACAAATGATGAAACATTTTTTGTAGCCCTTTCATTATCAGTTTGATCTTTGGGTTGTTTTTGTATTAATTAGAAGCATTTTTTGAATTTGTATGAAAATCAAATCAGCATAGGCTACAAGATAAAAACTTTTCTCTTCATGCTTATATGTGGACACGTGCTTGTATTATGCAGCATTTCTTGAAGTATAATGATGCGACAGCAAACAAGGTTGTACATTTTGCACACCCTCATTTTACTGAATACATTCAGATTTTAACTCACCATCACACTGAATGTGTGTATACGAGTGCCATGCTTGTGCAAGCGCTTGTGTTCTTGTGTTGAATATGAAAGTGAGGTATGATGTTTGTTCTGTTGTGAGCTTTGAGCCCTAATCTGGCTCTTAAAGACATCTGTCACTACAGATCTGGGTTGTTTTGTCATGCTTCATAGCACAGACATGCAAGAGAAGAACGAAAAAAAAATCGGGCCTGTCATTTCTGTTGTCTTGTATTTGGCATATTGAAGCTGACACAAATTGTGTCATTGCATCCGTGGCTGGGGAATTTTATTTTCAGGTAGAATTTGCAGCAATGGGAGATCTTTCAGAAAAATATCTTGCTTTACTGATTTGGCCAGCCTTCAGGAGCGGTGGATGAAAAGACACCAGGGATGAGAGAAATTAGCCTCATATGTTTTCCCCCGTTGTTGCAGTCTAGGAACAGGAAGATTTATTCTGTCCTTATTCATTCAGGCCTGAGCTTCATTCAGCAGGGGAATTCAGCAGAGTTCAGAGGAAGTGCCAAGTGGAATGATCAGCATGTTACAAACAATCTGTAGCTGTAAAAAGTGGAAGTGTGCGGTGTGTGGATTTGTGGTTATCTACTGGGGGGTGGAGCAGCATTGCTGCTACTGACAAACTTGTTTTACTGCCAGTAACAGGCATACGTGTGTACGTATGTGTGTGTGTGTGTGTGTGTGTGTGTGTGTGTGTGTGTGTGTGTGTGTGTCTGTACATATTAGCACTTGAGTAGGGTGGAGGTCATGACTAAACATGCACACCATTCTGTTAGTGTAACTAAAGTAAGGTTCTGTGTTACACAACTGACTTGGCATAGACATACAAACACTAACACTGATCTGGGTCATACAACAAAAAGAAAGGTACACATTCCTACACCTTGAGTTTTAAAAAATAAAACCCAAAATCTCTTTTTTTTTTTTTCCAGCACCCGTACCCATCAGAAGAACAGAAAAAGCAGCTAGCCCAAGACACAGGCCTAACCATTTTACAAGTAAACAACTGGTAAGTCAAGTCTTGATGTTGCTATCTCTGTCACCAGCATAGCTCTGCCTTTCATTTTTGAAAGGCTTCACATGCCTCTCCCTTCCAGCCAAGGCTAGGCTAATGCTCATAAACTGTGAAAAACATTTTATTTATCTACCCTTTCCTCATCCTTTTTACCCGCCTGATCATTCATGGCTAGCTATCAGTAAAGCATTTAGCGCCAAGCCACCACCCTGTGTTTGATATATATTTATTTCCTTTGATATGTTTAAGCAAAAAAGGAAGATCTTACACCTCCGCCCCTGCTTCCAACCATGATCCCGCTTCCTCTATCAGCTGCAGTACTGACACCATCGCCTGCCCCCTCCCAAAACCTTTTCCCATTTTTACACATGCTATATGGTGGATTAAGGCTTCAGTGGCCTGGCCAGCACTGCCTTTGTACATGGCTTAGCACATAACTGGGGGTGGTGGATTAAATAAAATGATCACAGAGGCAAGAAAATGATACAAGAATTACTTATCAAAATGCGATACCCAGTTTTATCTGCAGCTTCATTTTGTTCTGTACATTTTGTCAGTGATGTTCAGATTAATCGAACTGACAGCTTCTTTTCACAATTCTGGAAAAGGTATTTGCACGGATTTGGGGTTTTTACACAAACTTAATTACATGGAACCCCATTTTATCATTCTAATTCCATGTACAGGGTTTTCTATTTACAAATGAGAAGTCCCTGCCTTTTATTTGCAGCCTTTCTTAATATATTTATCAAAGCTGGTTCATTTATGGCGTGCTCTATCTGTTCTATACAGGCAGGCCGACATTAACCAAGCTTTTAGGTTTATCTGCCTTGCAGGCTCACATGCCACCTGAGGGTCAATTGATTTTTTTTTTTTTTTGGTTCTGTGATTCATTTTTTTTTTTTACTTTATTTTTTCTGGATCACAATGAGGGACATGCCTGGAGAATTAGCCTGGTTTGTCTGCCTTATCTGGCAGCCAATTTTTTTCCTGGGGAAGGCAAGCTACTTAAATTGACCACAGGAACTGCTGTTATCTGCCTTTAATGCACCCTACAGTGTGGATAGCATTTCAATTACACTAGTAACTAAAGATTAGCCTCCGCCTGGCTGTTTCATGCCTCTTGCTGCCATTTCAGTGCCCCATGCACCTTAGCTATAGGAGCAGAAAATTGAGTTGCCTTGCCTGTGTCATGGTGATTAATGCAGAAATAGACTGTTAAACTAGGAAGCTGGAAGAAGACAGACAGAGAAGTATGAAACAGACAGACAGACAGACAGACAAACAGACAGACTGAAGATGCAAGGATTCAATTCATTTTATGCCCTAAAATCTCAAAATCACAGCATGTTGCTAATACTGTGAAGAGGCTACAGGAGACAGGTTGATAGAAGCATTCTCATTATGACTGTGGGAGAGAAGAATGCCCATTGCTTGCTCTATTCCTTCATCAGAACTCTTACCCATATAAAATACGGGTAAGCAATATTCTTCTGAAGCTTTGAAAGATGAGCCATAGACAGGATACTGTTTTTTTTCAGCAGTCAGGTTGAGACATTGAGTTAAGCATGTCTTTGTTCAGACAGACCCCCTCTTCTTCTGGTGTCTTCTTGTCCTGCTGGAGGTGGTATAGGGATCAGAATATGACAGACCTCTGCCATATGAAATTCCTGTTGATAGGCCAAAAAGGCTCCTGAATTCCTGCTCTAAACAGGCATTGTGTATGGCCTTGCTTTGATATCGGGCACTGGTGTGGATCTAGCCAGCAGCACAAAGAGATAACAGTAAGGAGAGAGAGACAGGGAGAGGGCAAGAAAGAAGGTGGGGAGGGGTTGGGGTTAGGGCAACGTCTTCAGTTTCCAGTTGTCCCTTAGGGGAGGATGTGCTGAATCACGGCTTTGTCCTGAGGCACAATTGGCCCTGGAGGATGGCACAAGGGCACTCTGTACGAATGTCAGTAGACCAGGGCATCTCTTGCTCTCTCTCTCTATCCTATGTATTGCTATGCCAGCAATTCTCCCTTACCTGTCCATGTACCTGCTCCCACCTAGACTACCCCTAGACCAACTCCAGCTGTGTGCTGATGTGTGTGTATCTGTCATGCATTTCTTATACACTTCCTTACCGTCTACTACTTACTATTGCTCCCAATGCCTAAACACACCTGCATGAGAGAGAGAGACAGATAGAGACTGCACAAAAGTAATACTGTAAGACACTCCCACAGTGTGGGTTGAAGTACAATGTGTCTACAGATGTTTGTGTGGGAAGGTGGGGCATTAATAGCTGCTCAAACAATAACCTGGTTTGATTACTTAAATGACACAGCATCCTTAGATATAAAGGTTGCACTGAAGTGGCTATTAGTTAGCCTTTATTCCAGCTATGCTTATTTATATTTTGATGGTTTTTGAAGTCAGGTAAACATTGCCAAAATGGTTTGTTTAAGTTTGCACATGATAGCATGCTGTTTTGTCCTGGGTTAAAGAGAAGCCAGAGAGAGAACAAGGGGGAGAGAGGAAGAGAGAGTAAATGGGATGCTCCAGCTGCAGTTGTCATTTTAAAAGCCTGTGTGTTATTCTATCAGTCTGGGCTAAATGGGGCCTGACCGCATCCTTTCATGTCCCAGCATCAGGCTCAGCACGACATGCCTCTGTTTTACTCCTGAAACACCCCAACCAAGCATTATTTACCCCCTCCTTTTCCCCAGCATAGCTTGCCTGGCACACCACTCTTCCACAGTCTGAAAGATGAGTCTGATGACAGACAAACGGAGAGAGAAAGATACTAAAAAAGAAGGAAATCAGCCCTTGTTGGGTTGTTGCCTAATGTGTAAGCGCTGGACCATTTCCCTGCCACCAGAGTCAATGCTGCTGCCACGGCTGTGGATCACTAATAACAATAAGGAGGGCACTGTGCCATTTTCTATTTTTACCCACTCTTCCCTTGTTGTCTTGATTATTTGTGAAGGAACAACCAAATATGAAAGCAAATGAGAATGTCAAATGGAAAGCAATAGGTAACTTCAAATTAGGCTTTCAAATTAGGGCCCCCCCCAAATCCCAGCTGATGAGGTGACAAGAGGGGAAGCATAACCTCCCGCTGAAGCTGCAAAACAGGCACTATATTTCCCCTCCACATGCTCAAATGCTTAGATGCTTAATCTTAATGCAGCATCTAAGGCAATTTTCATCTTGCATTCGTGTGCACAAATTAACACGACCTGACAAGTTACAGCTGAACTGCCCTTCCTGGCCTCTCTCACCCTTTGCCAGTCTGTACCAGCACAACTGCTCCCTGCACTGTCAACTTTGTTAATAGCTTTAAAACTCCTGCTTCCTTTAAACACTCAAGTGAGATATGCAGAAACAGAGCTGCTTTCTAAATGTTTTTATGTTTTTTTTATGACCAGCTTATTTGGCATGCACAGCTGTTATTAAATTCAAAATAATAACCAACATTTTCCAAAAGTAAAATACTATTTGAATAGGCAAGTTTGCATGTCTTTTTTTAACTCCTGATCAAGAGCATGGGATCTTTTTTCTTTTTTAAAGCAGGGGCATTTGTGGCTTTCTACCTTTTGTACACATATATGTATAAGATATATGCATCTATCAATCTATCAATCTATCTATCTATCTATCTATCTATCTATCTATCTATCTATCTATCTATCTATCTATCTATCTATCTATCTATACACAAAACACATCGTCTAGTGTAGTTGACGTTGCTGGTTATCCATTTAACATTGACCCACATGGAAATGTCAGACCTTTTTTAGGATCCCACCTGGGAGTCCGAGCAGCAACCATGGTGCATCATGCACTTTCTAAATATACAGCTACAGTATAAAGTAGAAGAGATGAATAGATGAGAAGAGGCCTGGCTAGGGAGCAACTGTGGCTGGCTGGCAGAGCAGCCACATCATCATCCCCCTCATTTAGGACCCGCTAATTGGCAGTTAATTAGCAGAATTGACTCTGTTGTCAGATCCCAAGTGCCATACACCCCCCCAACACACACATGCATACACACTCCCTCCTCTCTAGGATCATTTGATCTGGATATCCCCCATAGTGCCACAGTGATAATCCGATTTCATTGTGCAGTGAGTCTCCAGCACTTGAGTAAATACGTATCTCACATTTTGGAATAAATACCAGCCCTGTCCTGTCAACACAACAGTCTGTTAATGAAGAAACATTTCAGTATGTATCAAATATACTCTGCTTCCATGTCTACATTTTCCCCACACAGTGTGAACACATTTACGTGGGTTTATATTAGTGTGCATGTAGTGATGCCAATGCTAGGTGCTGAGCACTCAGGTGTCATTTACAGGACCTGTTAAGATGGGTGGGTGGTAGCTTGGCAATATTTTTATGCACTAACTGTGAGTGTTGCCACTCAGTTATGACCACCAGTTTGGCAAGTAACTGGCTAATAGTTTGAGTACCTGTTCTTAACATTAATAGTAAAAAGGATCATCTCAGTATTTGGAGAATTAATTTGCAATGTAGTCAAAAGGATGGAGAAAGTTGGGGATGTGTATACAGGAAAAGTAAGAGTGCACGTTATATACTCCAGTGCTTTTGGATTGTTTTTATTTTCTCAGTGGCTTAGTTTCATTGGTGAGTTGCCTAATAACAAGGGCTACAGACATTTATGTAGGTTTTTTACATCATCATTTCTGTTTGAAGGGAAAAGAACTGCAAGGGCAAGAGGTTGGGGTGGGGGAGAAGGAGAAGGAGAATACAAGGGCAAATAAGTGGGTTAATTTATTTCATTTCCAGGTATGGATTGTAAAGGGGAGGGAGCCACAGAGAGAGAGAGAGAGAGAGAGAGAGAGAGAGAGAGAGAGAGAGAGAGAGAGAGAGAGAGAGAGAGAGAGAGAGAGAGAGAGAGAGAGAGAGAGAGAGAGAGAGAGAGAGAGAGAGAGAGCCTAGGAGTAGAGGATTGCAGTTTTCATGAATAAGCAGCTTAATGTGTGTTGGCACCCTTAGTGAGCCTCGCTGAGTCTCCATGCGCCTCAGGCCATCTGTGAGCAGAATAGCAATTTTATTACGTTGTCATTAAACCAATTTCACAGCAGTATTGTTTGTTAATGAGCAGCCGCAAACGAGCAGAGATGTCACGTACTGGAATAGCAGCAAGATTTGTGACTTCTCTCTCTTTTCCTCTCTTCTTTTTCTTTCCCTTTTTTTCACCATTTCCCTCTTTTTTTATCTATGCCGGTCTTGTTCTTACTCATGTTCTCTCTCTCTCTCTCTCTCTCTCTCTCTCTTTCTTTCTTTCTGGATTACAGGGAGCAAAGGCCCATAAAAGGGAAAGTGCTTAAAGATAAAATGTAAAGTCTATACAGTCAAGGCTCTGTTTATGAGGTTCCATTTCACTTTAGTGCTCATTGGATGGAATGGTTTCTCCATGGTTTTCTTCACTGTACAGCTGTAAGGGCTGTGATATTGGTCTTGATTTGTGCCACTAACTTCAGCCCCACTTTTGTTCGTCAGAGATAATGGGTATCTGCGTGCTTCATTTAAAATAAGGACCAGAACATTTTAAATGCTTTCTGAACAAGAGAGTAAAGTTTAAGCGTGTAACCATAGTTTGATTCACATTGTCGTTAGGTTAAACATGGAAGCACATTAATCAATGAACCTTCAGTTATACCACAAAAGGTCCTCATTGGCTATGCAAGCAGCCTGGTAGTGCTGGGATGTATGGGCCTTGTCACTGCTGAGCTTCCTGTCTGTGTACTCTGGCAGTGCTACTGAGGAGGAAAGTCGCACACAGATCAATTGGCTTTTTCCGCAGCTGACATTATTTATAGGGAGCTGTATATCAGCTCTTCCTCCCAGCCCAAGCAAGGGGTAAATACAGCCCACATTAGAGAAATAAAGCCTACAGTGTGGAAAGGCAGTGAGAGTGCAGTGAGAGAGAAAGCAGGAGAAAAGAATGAGATGAAGAAAGAGGGGTGGGATTGAGGGAGAGTAGTGTTGTGTGGTTGCATTATTCTTGCTGACATTGCAACAGAATAAAAGGGCATTAGAGAAAAAGAGAATGTCTAAGGGTGTGGGCTACGGACTGAAGTGCGAGCAGTGAATTGAGGAGTTTATCGGTATATAAGTGTGGTAGGGTGGTGAATGGTAGGTTTAACAGGTGCATATTGCAGAGCCTGGGGTGTGAAGAGAGTGAGAAGGGGTGTGGGTCACAACAGGCAGCTCCTGACATGACTGATCCAAAATAAAGTGCTCCAGCCTGGCCATCCGGCATTCTCACCTTGTTCAGACATGCTCTCTCTTTCTCTCTCTCTCTCTCTCTCTCACTCTGGTGCTTGTTTCTTCCTCACTTATGCACTCACTCAACCTCATAATCACATCTGCAAACAAGGCCCTAATGTATTTCTAGGACCTGTTTGCTGCTTTCTTTAGAGCCGGAATTTTATCGCCGGTGCCCTGTGGTGTCGAGGTGCATGCCAATAACCCTATCATGGAAGACGCAATAAATCAATAATCTGTTTTAGTTTCTGTAAGCACTTCATGCCAAAGAGCAGGGCTGTTCTAGATGAGGTATCATCACAACGAGTGCCAGAACACTACATAGATGTCCCCAAGCTCTGGGAAACAATTCACACTCTGGAATGCATCCCAAATGTGCATGGATACCAGGGTAGTCATTTGCCATTTTGCAGAGAGTCTACAAAATAGAAAAAGTAAACTACCACTGTTGCTCTTTATTCAGCGCAGTTATCAAAGCATCCAGGCCACTATCGTGACCATTCAGCATGGCCAATTTTAGAAACACAATAGAGCTCCATTGGCCACATAATCCCCCACACTTGGCCTTATGAATATTTATTAAGCCTTCACAAGAATGATGTTTCAATTCGAGCATGTGCAGAACAACTGTCCCTCGCAAAATGTCAGAGCTTGGGTGCAGATATTATTGGGTGTTTTTAGTGGTTACATACAACAGTTTTGAAGTTCTCTACTGAGCACATGGTGTTCTTTGTCTTTCACCTTTTTGTTTATAACTTTGATGGTCTCCTTTTGAACCATCTTACTAAAAGAGGAGAGAAGCGTATCTCTCTTCCTATTTCTTAGCCTGTGTGCACCTTATGGGCCTGATGTTAATGTAGGTTCAATGCTTTGCTGCAGATTTTTCATTAGTGAGAGTAGGATTGTGTGTCAGAAGAGGAATGAAAATTCTCACTCACTACAACACTTCTAGTCTCCACCTTAACAATCTGTCCTGTTGGTTCACAAGGCCTCAGGTGGAAGATAGAGGGGGAAATAAGAACAGCTTTGTTTTGAGAGTTCTATTTGACTCATCCTAGTACTACTGAGTTAGTAGTGACGCTTGAACATGAGCTAATAAGAACTGTTGCTGAAGAAGATCCATTAAGTGGCCTAGATGGACAGATGCCCTGCTGAAGTCACTCAGGGGTACATTTATGTGGTAAGGGGGAAATGCACAATCCCACATGTACACCTTAGGGCTGGACTAGTAGGGGGTCATGGGTTCAATCCTTCCAGCACACTGGACTATTTATACTGGTGATGTGTTGTTTAGCTTGTCACCGTCAAACATGCCTGGAGGTTTAGTGTGTGTGCATGTGTGTAACTACTGAGCCGAGTGCTACATCAATTATTTAAGAGAGGTTCCAGAAAAGCATGTTTAACTGCTGGACGTTACTGTCCCTCATTTGAAGGGATTGTGTAGTGTTCATAAATACTCTCAACAAGCACAAGTGCACATTAACTATATGGTATTTCAAGCCAGGATCATGTTTAGGAACCTTATAACCTTAAGTTTTTTCGATTCCTTTGCCAAGAGAGGTAGCATCCTTGTTTTAGACATTTTGGTCTTTCTCTCTCTTATTCTCTCAGTCTTAAGGTGTCTTTTTCTAATTGCTGAGATGTTGCATTTTCTCTGCCCTACATTCCCCACTCTGTCAAAAGACAAAGGGGAAAAGGGAAAGAAAATGGGGGCAGCCATCTACCTACTTTGTGTTTCTGTCTCTTCACAACCCTCATGTGCAATTCAGCGCTATTTGTGTTATGTAAGAAGTATGTATTTGATGTCCCTCTATACAGGCTTTCCTCTCTCGTGGCAGCAGCCTATTATATTCCCTGCTACAAGCTGAGAGAGAAAGATGTTTGATATGAAGCAAAAGAAATAGATTGGCCTTATTTCCTGTCTCTGACTGTAGCCACACCGGCACTCGTGTTGCCAAGATGATGCAGTCAATTGACGTTCAATTTTGTTTGAAATGTCACGCCTCCGTGGCGTCATTATCAGGTTCCCCTGGTAATCCACAACACTGTCTGTTTAGCTTCTGACAATATGACGAGTCATGGAGCCTCTGTTACTCGATTACCAAAGCTTGGGGATAAAGAGTAGGAAGTAGAGAGAAAAAAGAACCCATATTTCTGATAGCATGAGGAAAGTGTGAGGTGAGGGTGAAGGGAAATGGAGATTATACCTGCCCTCCCTGTTATGCTGCACAAAAGACTCAAACACAGCTCAATAGAAATTGAAAAACGGGTGAGGGCTGATCAGGGACAGGCCTTGGGCCTTTCTACACTAAATAGAATGGGTCCACTGACCCCAATGCATGACCTTCTTGTTTTCTGGAGGTGGCGTAATGATAGAGATTCGGAGCCTCTGCCTGGCTTTGGTCAATGAGAGGCAGATAATTGAAAGCATTAACGAGTGAATTGAAAGACTCTGCTAGACCCCCAATGGCCCAGCTGCACTGACCTGCACCAAGGTCCTGGGCAACACCTGCCCTCACTATTTAGCCTCAAACACTCTTGTCCTGGTATGTGTGTGTATGTTGGTCTGTTTATTGTGTTATATGTAGTTCCCATATGAAATAACCTGAGCAGGAAAGAAAAAAAGTTGAGATTCTTTTTGAGGAATGACACTACCTTAAGCGCTGGCCACTTCTGTCAGTCTATATATGTGTAAGGCAGACATACAATTGTGTTGTCACACACAGGATATTCCGAAATTCACTTCAGTAAGGTAAAAAAAAAAAAAACTCACTCTGGTACATGAACTGCAGGGAAAAGAAAGAGAATGGCTTATGTACTTCTATACACCCTCATCAGAGGGGGCTTTTTGTGGGGGTATGGTGTGTGTAGGGGGGATGAGAGAATGTGGACAGACTCCTAATACTTCTTCTGGCAGTGATAATCAAAAATAATAGCACTGGTAAAAACATTCCAGAGCAAAGGTGCCTGCCTAGAGAAGAAAGGGGATTAATGAGGGGGAAAGATTAGGTGCTGCCTGAAAGTGAAAGCGCAAGAGAGCAAGAGGGAAAAAAAAGGTATATTCTCTCTAAGGAATTGAAAACTGGTAGTGCTAGTGTAGGTTAGCTTTGCTTGGTTGCAGCAAGAAGAAGGCCTCGTTCACACAGGTGTGTTGACGCCTGGGGCTGCCTTGGCCTCAACCCATTCCATTCACAGACTGATTTGAACAATAACTACTGTATATGTTAAAGCAGGGAGTGGGGGAGCGTCAAAAGGAGATGCCTGTGAGCTGTGTTGGGGCCAAGAAAAACCTCGGCGCAGTTGTCAGAGCTTGTTGATATAGCAAGAAAAAGCGAGAGAGGTTTTTTTCTCGCTCGGCCCCTTCCTTTCCACCCCTCACCCCCCCTATCAGCTCGTCTCCAACAGATTCAGCTGGTTTTGTGCCGCAGGACAGAATTGGGAGAGCAGAATTGGAAGAACAAAGTCGTGCTGTACGAACCAGCAGCTGCTGCTCGCAGGATCAAAGGCGCGACAACCCGGGCTTCCTGGACTGCGCCACCACACAAGGTGTTTGACAGACAGTTAACAGCTGGGCTCGCTCCTTCTACACAGTGTAGTCTTGGACTGTCCAGCAGACTGGGGGTGACATCCCTCGGCGGGTGTTCCCTGCCTATACTCGGGTTGGTATCTAAGTGAGAATGTGCCACAGGTGCTGCAGCTCCACACTGCCTCCCAGTCGCGTTTATATCTGTGTAATTGCTATGGAAGGGAGAGTTATAGAGAAGAATCTGTTTGATTTCCTACAGTTTGGCACACCAGAACTCATGACTGAGGGAAAAAGTTCCAGTGCTGCAGTGACTTTTATTTTATTTATTTTTTACATGGAGCTTGACTGCTCTGAAGGATGCCAATCTGGAATTTCTGAAATGGATTCAGTCATTGCAGCATGCCTGGAGACAGAGCCAGAGACATTTCTTTGCTCTGACTGCATCATGATGCGCCAGGGAGAGAAAGAAACAGAGAGAAAGACTCAGGGTGCCGCAGTGCTATTGATTTATTTTAATTAGCAGCTCATTAAAACGTGTCAGTTTGCAAAACAAATATATAACTCTTCGTCTGATTTTCCACTTGGATCTTAATGACTCCTGCTGACACAAAACTGGCACAGGAAAATAGCTCAGAGAGACAAAGAGCGAGAGAACGAGTACAAATTCTCTTCATATGTGACAGAGAGGAATGCAGCAGGAGTTGGGGGGAGAGCTAAAGTCTGTGGAAAAAAAAGTACAAGAGGAGAGGAATGGCAGGGCCAAGGGAGGAAATGAAGCGGTGAAATCGGCCAAGGTAAGGAAAGGTGAAGCACTTTTTCTTGTTTAAGAGGAGCAGCAGAGAACTATGTAAACACCACAATGGTCGGAACATAGGCTCCACAGCATTCGTCCAAAGGATACACGCATACACACACACACACACACACACACACACACACACACACACACACACACACACACAAAATCCTACTCAGCTTGCTCCCCCATCTGTACTGAATCAAGCGACAGACTGAGGTAATGCATGCCGCGTTATGTCTCCCGACTCCTGTTTTAAGTTAAAGAAGAGAGAGATCTCATGGGCTGGAGGACGCCTCTGCACACTCCTCCCATCTTTCCCAGTGTCACTCAGTTTTTTCCACCCCTCCTCTGCTTTGGCTCTGAATAGATCCTCTCAGATAGTTTATGATAAATCCACAGATAGGCGCAAGCTGGTGACCAGCTTAAATAGTTACTTTGTCTGTCCAGCAAGCCGATATGAAATCTGTATTTACTTCATAGCAGATTAGAGGCTGCTGGTGGCCTGCAGACACACGTCTGACCCTGTTAGTGGGTGATAATTGGGGCATGTTTGCTTTTATTAAACCCACGCTTCCCAGGTTTATTCTGTGTACACTTCCCAGGTCAAAGTTGAAACTGAAGCTATTTTCCCCATTAAGACGTTAACAAAATTTTTGTCAAAGCTGACTTGTTGTGAGATTTTCTGTTGGAAGTGAGATTTAATTGAAAACATACAGCTGTGCTGTCAAACTATCATCACTAAGTTTAGTCTGAGAGTGCTGAATTTGTTTAAGGAATGATGAAGAATTTTACTAGTATATACTATATCTTCCCATAGTCTTTATGACTGGAATGAACTTTACTTAATGACACTATTTTTACACATTTGTTCCTGCTCCTGAAAGCTTCTTAGTCTGACTGTTGCCCAGTTTAAACCTCAGCTTTCCTCTCTTGCACCATGTTTTACCAGATACCACCAAGCAATGTGGTCACGCTGAACCTGACCCTGGCCCTGATTGGTTAGGCTTTCAAGACTGCCCACCATGATTGGTTGGGGTACAGTCGGAGAGTGTCGCTTTTGGCTGGGCTCCAGGGAAAGGCGGTTTGCCGTGGGGAAATTTTTAGAGAAGGAATGCTGACGACAAGAGCTAGTTACTAGGTGTGGCCGCACAACTCTACAGAGCCTGTCATTCTGTCTCTCACGCTCTTTCTGATGGGAGGTGGGAGGTGATAGCTCAGTGGTTAAGGCATTGGACTTTGAATCCGAAGGTCACAAGTTCAAATCCCACTACCATCAAGCTGCCACTGCTGGGCCCTTGAGCAAGGCCCTTAACCCTGCTTGTTTGGGCGTCAGCCAAATGCTGTAAATGTGATGCATACACTGGGCAGTCTAGTGATTCAGCTGGGCAACCATTGCCTTTCAAAAATTCACGTGTACTGCATCACTGCATGCGATGTGACATAGCAGGGTGAAAATGTAGTCAAGAGTGCAGGAGCCTGCTGCATAGCCTGTTTAACATGCTTGCTGGCCTAGATGATCCCCTTGGGCTGTTTGAGTTAAGATTTCTGGTGGGGCAGAGAGTGTTGATGCAGCTCCATGCTAGAGTGATGTCAAGTGGACTCCTGCAGTTCTGGCTCCATTATTCTTATTTGCACTGGCAGGGGTTTGTGTATAGCTCTGCTCTAAATCTTAATGAAAATGATCCACTGACAGAGCGTCAAATGAAGTAAGGGAAGATCGACATGGTTCCTCTGTGGAAAGAAGCAATTGAGTTGTTGTTTTTCACACAGCACACTGACTAGCTAGACCTCTGTGTGTTTTTTTATTATTATTTCGTTTTAGCTTAAGTTAGATTGTTCTTTTAACTTTTTCCTGTAACTTTTGAATATTTTCTGAAAAATGGCCTTCACACTTTTCCCTTTTTTGTCTTTAACTCCTTGATTGATTTGTAAAGGCTGTCTGCCTACACATTAAACACAGCCATAGTACCAGGCTTTTTTTTTATCTCCTGCAGTAATGTACACATTCTGTTGAGTATCCACAGAAATGACCTTTCAATGACCCCTTCACCTAGTCTTTAATTATTTGTTTGAAGACAGCATGGAGTTCCCATGCTGGGTGTAGAGGACAGGGGGAGGGGTGATAATACAAGTCAGTATGTTTAGAGGGGAACATTCAGCACTGTTTGTGTGTATGTCTGTGTGTGTGTGTGTGTGTGTGTGTGTGTGTGTGTGTGTGTGTGTGTGTGAGAGAGAGAGAGAGAGAGAGAGAGAGAGAGAGAGAGAGAGGACGGGTGGTATATAATGTTATGCAGGCTCAGGCTATAATAAGTACTCTACCAGATGTAAATAATAAAAATGGTAGTAAGACTTTGGAAGTACCCGTCCTCATGGCCGGACTCTATACACATTTGGGACTCACACAGGGAGGTAGCAGTTGCGGTTAGGTCCCCCTGGTCTGTGTGTGTGAGTCTGAGTGTGTTTCGGCAGGCCTCTGCTCCAGTGTGCCTGCTTAGGCTGTTTTCTCTGGAGGCTTGGCATGGGTGTTGTTCTAAGCACACCCCATTAGCAGCTCATGGGAGGAGGGAAAACAGTGTTATCAAGCCCTGGTCTGATAATCTCAATTGGCTTTACTCAAACTGATAAAAGGCGCTTTGGGGGCAGAAGAGGGCCCTGGTCAGCCCCCGCTGTGTTACTGTGGCAACAGTTTGGAGAAGGAAAACAGACGCAGTGGTGTTTGTGTGTATGTGTTGTATTGTGCAAAGATGTGTCCAGTTGGGACGGCACTGACATGAAGAGGTCAATCGCGGTGGCAGCTGTTTAAGAAATACATTAATAGCTTTGAGGAAATGTTTATGTACGGCATGTTTGTTCAGGAGCAAATTTAACTAGCTCTCTTTGCCAAAAGGCACATAATGTAATAGAATCATATAAAAGTACACTAATATAATAATGTGTTCCGGTTTATTTAATAAAAAAGCTTTCTAGATAAAACTCTGCTTACTGGTGTGTATAATTATTTGTCTTATTGGCTCAATATGCTGCGATAGTAAACAGGCATATTCCTCACCTGCGAGAAACATTCCTAACATTACGTGTTTATGGTCCAGTTTTGGGAGCATGGCAAAGGGGGAGGGTGCACATGGTTTTGATTTGAGCCTTCCAGAGCTTTAAGGCAGTGAGTTAAAGCTCTGTAGAGCTTGGCAGGCCTCGTTTTTTTTTGCTGTCTGTCCAGAAAATCCTGACAGGGGGGATTTTTTTCTTGTGTTTACATGCCAGAGATTAAATCTCAACCTCACTACAGGGATAGTGGCATTTTCTGACAACAAAGACAGCCCTTAGAGAGGACATGATGCATTACTTTGATTTCAGTTATCTCCAGGGATCATTAGGAAGTTGTGGTTTAAAAATAGATTTAAGGGCCTAATATTAGACACTATATATATATATATATATATATATATATATATATATATATATATATATATATATATATATATATATATATATCGGTGCACCAGTCATTTTTCCTCAGTACAATGGACTGTACTAATACCATTTGATTATTTTTTCTGAGTTGTTCAACTCTGAAAGTAAAAAAAAAACATTCGTGCATTTGGATCAAATGTTTCTTACTTCTCTTTTTTTCCAGCTGTGTATTTTGTAAATGTAAGCCTGTCACTTTGAAAGCCCAGATTACAGGCGTTTAAGTTAATAGGAGAAGGTAAGGGCAGGTATCAGTGGTTCATGAGGGATTAGGGGCCCAAATTGATTCCAGTTCCCCTTTGCATCTAATGACCAGTCCTGTAGCATTGCTCTGAGAACGTTAGGCTGTGTATCCCACCGCTGTTCGTTTAGGATAGCCTGGTCATGATTGTAACCTCTCTCTAATATCAAACACATGTTGGTGCATATAGCCCTAACATCTTGGTACAGTCCGAGCGTGTTAAAAGAGCACCATTTCTTTCCGCAGAGTTTTTGACTTGACACGGCCTTGGGCGTCCCTTTCTGCCAGAAAGAAAGGGCTTCCCTGGCTGGCACTAACCTTGTGGTGACCCTGCAGGCTTTACAGTGCAAAGCGGCAGGAGAGAGCAAGGCCAGGGTGGCTTTGTGGAACTGCACTTATTTGCCGCTGTGGTGGTGATAAAACTTCAGACAGCCTAATTGATGGGCTTGCTGACATAACAATACCTCGTGAAAGCACAGAGGGGCAGTGCCTGGTCCTCGTTTAAAGACATCTGGGAGGGGAGCAAAAGCCCCCTACAATGCAGCCAGAAAGGGGGGCATGAAGAAGGCGAGTGAAAGACTGAAAGGAACCATTTGTGTCCAAGCCCTCACAAACTTTTAACTTATTCTGAATTTCTAATGAGCGATAACCCACTAAGAGTAACGTTTATGTGCACGAGAGGACTGGTGTGAAGGTGCAGCATGAGTAGCCCCAGAGTGTCAGATACACAGTGGCCTCACCACAACTACATGCAATGCTTGTGGAATGTCTTTTGAGTAGCCATAGTTACCAAAAGTAATCAAAAGCTTTATTAAGCTAAAGGAATACATCATAAGGGACATTAAAAGGATACCACTTTGGGCTCCCAAGCCTGAGCACAATCGCTCTTTTGTTGTTGTTTCTTGGTTTTGATTGCTTTTCGAGGAGCTAGCCACTAATGCAGCCATAAAGTCATGCAAATGGCTTTGTCTTGATTGTGCTCTGTAATGAATATTTGTCTCCTTTAATGGTAGGTGATTTAAAGTCTCTGTTCTTTCCCTCTGTTTTGTCTTTTCCCAGGTTCATTAATGCCAGAAGAAGAATAGTACAGCCCATGATTGACCAGTCAAATCGAGCAGGTAAAACCATCACTGTTTCTCTGCTCCCTATTCCAATCAGTTCTTTGGCAGATAAACATTCTCACACAGTCCTCCATTATGGGATGAAGTCCTCCTTTTTTCCATCCTCTGCTTTCCTGCATCCTCGGTGGGACATGTGCCAATATGACCAAGCATGTTAGCTGATGGCTCTAATTAGATGTTCCCAATCTAGCTTGTTAGAGGTACATTAGCACACATTCTCTGCGAAATGCTAATTGGCCACAAGAGTACTTTAGAAAAATGTATAGAGCATTTAACTGTCTCCATAATATGCTTCTTAATATGCTTCTTGTAATTCTTAGTAATTAATTCGTTTTGAAACTATGAAGCAAGAATCCAGAGGGTTTTGTGGTTATTGATTTAGTTCAGATTTCTGCTTCTGGCTTTCAGGTATAGACAGAGCTGCTATTTTTGTGAAAGGATTAAAATGACTACACATTGTTAACTGATAAGATGTTACTTTGCCAAATCTTTTCAAACCACAAAAGATTAAAAAAGAAACCTCCAATATGATCCAACTGGGATTTATGAGGTATAAAATGAACAGTTTAGTCTTAAAGACATTTAGAGTATTCCCTTAAAATTGCTAAGAGAATTGTGTAAATGCTGTGAAACTCAAACTGAATTAGGATGTTCTGAAATGGCTCCTCCTGGCAAAGGGGTTGGGACCCATTTTGAATATTCCGATGCATGATGTTGCAATCAGCAAACTTTCCAAATACAGCATGACTAATCACTTTGCATAATATTCTGAAGATAACACACAAATGCTCATAATAACAGCATGATAGTTTAGTAAGATAACAGAAACTAAAGCTTTGTGGGGCAATTTGTTCCTAAAAAAATGTTCGGGCAATTCTTTCTGTTTTTACTTCATTGGAGAGTGTGTTTAATTTACTCTTCTTTTGTGCACATGTGCATGTGTGTACTGGACTGGCTTTGACTCATGAATGCATCAGAATGTCTTACAGTGTGTTTGGGCTAGAGCTGGGATATTTGCTCATTGTCTGGTATGTCTTCTCTTCTTCTCCCCTCCTGTCCACGTTTTGACTACAATCAGGTTTTCTTCTTGATCCTTCAGTGAGCCAGGGAGCAGCATACAGTCCAGAGGGTCAGCCCATGGGCAGCTTTGTACTTGATGGGCAGCAACATATGGGAATCCGGCCAGCAGGTAAGCTCGTATCTGACCCTTCAGTAACCAGTTACTAACAACTGCCTTGCCTGATCACTACTCACTCCTGGGTCCATTCTGGTTTAGCTCTTGGTCTGCTTTGCTTCATCAAGCATGCCATCTCAGTCTCTCCATGCCTGCTGCCTGTTTAATCTCATTCATTATTGATCTCAGGCACAACAGGTGTCAACAGGTGTCTCTCTTTGGTAGAATATTCTTCTCTGTCTTTCTGCTGCTGTACTTGTACCTCTTCAGTGGTGGGCTCTGTTCTTACTGTCTGTGACTCATATCCTTCTCTGGTGTTTCTCTCATCTTCCAGGGCCTATGAGCGGAATGGGGATGAATATGGGCATGGATGGGCAATGGCACTACATGTAACCCCCACCTTGTAAAACAAAACTCAATGAAATGGGGGAAGTAAGTACACCGGTGCTTTTTCTCAGCCTTTTCTTCCACTTTCTTTTTTTTTTCCCACTCTTTGAATCGCCATGATACCAACCCTAAATAACAGCAAACACATTCCACGCATAACCTCCAAAGCCCTGGTGCACAGTGTGTTGGATGAGCCTGCTATGGGTTTAATAGCAGAGAAGGAAGTATTGCAATGCCCACCCTGGAGGAGCGGACTTGTGGCGCCAGAAGCCAGGGGAAGAAAAAGCAAAAGAGAAAAGCACTGGCCACAAATTTATTTATCACAACAGTGGCATTGCTCTCCCTATCTCCCCAGCCAATGCAAATGTTGGACATTTAGGGAAAAAATAACATCTCCAGGGGCAGGGGCTGACGGGAGAAATTAAGCAGGCTCCAGTGAAGCGATAAAGAAGGAGAAGTGAAACTGTCCTCAGAGTGACATAAATCTGTCTGGGGAAGGATTGATGCCCAAATTATCTTATATGCAAAGCCGGGAACGCCGCAGTACATTATGGTTCCTCTGTGAGATATACGGGCCGAGGGTGACATGACCGATCCTTCACTGGGAGGAACCCGTGTGTTTTGATTATTTTTTACAGGAGAGAGGGGAGGGGGCAATGGATCCCAAACACAAGACCCAGAGACAGGAGAGATGCCGAGATAAATTCAAAGGGATGCAGACGTTAAAGAATGGCTTCATATAAAAAGGGGGATTTCTCTTCTCTCGTTTTTTCTTTCTCTCCAAGGCTAAATGGTTGTTGCCTGATTAAGACACCCATTATACCTCCCGTCAGCACTGTGGCGCTGACATTTGAGAAATCAAGACATATTACATCCCAAAGGCGCCAGAGCAGAGGAAATTTTATTTAACACCTAAACTCCTCTGCTCAATGAGGCACAATATAATAACACTTACCTTGATTAAAAGAACCCTTTATATGTAAATAGGCAGTGGATTTTCCGAAGGGTCACCATGACGATTCTTCTGACAGCCTATTTCAGACCCCCCCTTCTACCATCATCACCACCAGCACCACACTGCTAATGGAGTCAAAAATGCAGAGAGCAATGTTCCCTAAAACAGCCACAGAGAGACAACATTTGCTCAGCTTGGATAATTCTTAATATAGGCTATATACTTTCTAGACTATTTAATTACATAACATATTTTATGCTTCATGACCAATTACATTAATAGCTTAATACAGAGGAATATTACCCTCTCTTGATTTGATTACGCAGCCACACAATATGGTATATTTGGTAGTTAATTATCATCAGCCATTGAGCAGACTGCTCTGCTGGAGCAGGCAGAGCGAGTAGGCCGGTCCAGGCAGCATTATTGTCCTCAGATGGTTTTACCACTCGTGTTAATAAAGAAGGGGGGGCGCGCTGCACAGATCTACTTAACAGAATGACTGCAGCTTACAAGACTTGAGATTACCAGCTTACAGTGTCAAAAACATCTGCTGGGCCTTTTAACAGGAGCCGATCTAGGTTATATGGAGGTGGGTGCACTCCTGCTGCCCTCTCTGGCTAGATTGATTTACTTTTTATGGCTGTGATAGCTGGCTTTTAAAAGAGTGCTTTAGCGAACGTGCATTTGAATGAAATGAAGTAAGGTGGAAAGCAGGTATACGAAAATGACACGTCTTTCAACAAAGGAGTTTCGTTCATTAATCTCACCCTCAGATGCTCTTTTTTCTCCTCCGCAAATCCTCCTGTGTAATTTCTTAATTGCAGGGTACCAAGGTAGAGGAATGCAGCACATGAGCATGCCTGGTGACCTTGGGGTGACCCTCACTTCCCCCGCCTCAACTGGTCGTTGCTAATCCCCTTGGGGTTCACATTACAAAGTAGTGCCGTCCAGGCCTTTGCTGTCCCTTGGCCTGCTCCACACCCATACCTGCAAACCCACAGTGCTACACAACGGCACCAGTCACTGCCAACATTCACCAAATATACACACAAGCTCCAGGAAACAATATATATATACACACATTTATATATTTTTGTGTCTTCACAACCTTCATGTGTTATGTTTTACTCAGAGAAGTTTCCAGCATTCCAGACTTTTCCTTTCTAAAAAAAAAAGCTCCCTTAAGAGGAAAATATCTATTATGTGCAGTTCTCATGTTGTGATAGTTAACTGAACCCCGAAATTATTTAATGCTTTAGTAAAAGGGATTTAAATCAGATATGACCACTACACTCAGCAGGGGATTGAATGTATATGCAGTTTTCTTTGCATCTTGCCAGTTTGCGATGTCAGTGCATGGATGTGCAGATCATTTTACAGTATGAGAAGTGAGCAGGAATATATCGGGTTGACTACGTCCCACAAGGCCCTGAAATACTGCAGTGTATTTTTTCATGTGTTCTACACACTCGGTGTGCTACATGTGCAAAACGACCCGGCGATGTGGATTTACACTGCGTTTAAACAAATATTTCATTTAATGGTTAGCATACGATTAGGTATGGAAAAATATAGAACAGGGACCTTTGATGCATATTTTATTCTATACAGTATTACCCTTATTAACGTTATTCATGATGGTGTAAATGTGTGTATATAGTAGGAGTCTATGCCAGTTTGCTGAACCTTTTTTGCTGTTTGTGTTTTTTGCAGGTCTGCAGGGCATGCCAGGGGAGTACGTACCTCAGAGTGGTCCTATGGGCATGAGCATGGCACCGTTACCTTATTCTTCTCCACCTCCTCCTCCTCCACAGATGCCACCACACCTCTCTCAGCTACGACACGGACCCCCGCTGCACTACGTTCCGGGCCACGTGCCTCCTCACCCCGCCATGCTGATGCACGGAGGACCTCCTCCTCATCCCGCCATGAGCATGTCTGCACAGAGCCCCCCTATTTTCACCCCCATCGACCACAGCACTGGTGGACAAGGCCTGGACATCCACGCCCAGTAGTGTAAAGGGAACCAGACAAGTGCAAGCGAGAAAACAACTCCAAACAACTCCCCCCTGCCCACTCCACTAAAGCGATTTTGTTTGTGACTATTTTTAAGAACAGAATGAAAATGGAACAATTTTGACCAGAATTAGACTCTCAAAGTATGGAATTCCAGATGAGCTGTGATAATTTTTTTAATCTTGTCAAATTTGTTACTTTCATCGATGGAGGACCAAGCTGACAAGAACACTTTGTAAAGTCTTGGGCTTTTGTTAAAGATCAACAGAAGACATTTTGGACTTTTTGCACAATTGTGCAAACTGAAATAAACACACATACACACACACATACACATTCACTGAAACATGCTCTCGTTTGAACCATTTTAAGAAATAATTCTGAAAGATAAAAAAAAAAAAAAAAAAGACAAAAGAGACTCCAAGAGTTACAACTACTGTAGTATAAAAGTATAGACACTAAGTTAAAACTTGTGCATTTTTAGTTGATCACTCGATTTTATGTTTCCAGACCTAGTGCTAGAATTAAAGGTTAACCCCCTGCTTTTCACACTGTGCGTGCTGTTCCCTGAGGGAGAGGTGGTATCATTGCAGCAATAAAGAAAATAATAAAACCAAGAAATAAATAAAGGAAGAAACATCTGTAAAAAATATTGGCACTAACACTAAGACCTGAGCAGGCAGTGGACTCGTCCCAATAAGGACCAGAAGTAGCACTCAACAGAGAGGTTGCTAAGTGATGCCCGCTGATTCAACACAAACCTTTATTTCACGCCCCTCTTTTTGGTTCATGAATGAATGTTTCCCTGTAGCTAAAGTTCTTAGTTTGAATTGCCCAAGCACTGGATTGTGTTGGTTTTATACATTTTTATTTTGTTATTATTTTCTTTTGTATCACGGACTCTCTATCACTGAAGAGCCTATTGAAGGAAGCATATCCGGTGAAAAGCAACATCCCACAGTAGTTTCCATGCCTCTGGATCAACACGTGCACCATATGGACAGCACACATACACACACACACAGACACACACACACACACACACACAAACACACAATGGTGGATTCTTTGGCACTTAGAGAAGCTATCGGTGGTTGATGCACCAAAAAAAAACTTTAAAAAAAAGAAGAGGAAAAAAAGAACTTAAATTATGAACTCAAAGCTTGGAAAAGAGCTAAGAGAATATTGTAACAAACTTCGTACAGAGTTCAGTCTATTAATTGTTTCCTGTTAGATATTCTATGTGTTTACCTCAATTGAAAAAAAGAATGTTTTTTGCTAGTTTCAGATCTGCTGTGGCATTGATATTGTATGTCCATGAATTCCTTCCTTTTTCAGCACGTGTTCCTCACTAGATGATAAAGATGCTGCCCCCCCTCCCCCTTAAGCTTTGTCAAAAAAATACATTAAATACTTGTATGAGGACTGTGACGTAATGTTTCAAAGGTGTTCAGTCACAAATGCTGTAATAAATATTTCATTTTTTGATTTTGTTAGATTCCAGTCTGCTCAAATGTGTGTTGATACTACTGCATGTTTTTCAGAGAGAAAATAATAATAATAATAATATCAACAACAACAACAATAATAATAAGAATATCAATGATAAAAAATATTATTATTATTACTATTTTTATTATTATTATTATTACTATTTTAGTTTTATTATTATTATTATTATTATTATTATTATTTCTACTACTATTGCTACTACAACATACTACAGATTAATGTATTTTGGCATCATGTTTTATTTTTATTTTTTAAATCACTTTGTATTTAAAACATTTTTATGAGATTACAATTTTGCTGTGATTTATTGATAGCGCTGAGGCGGTAAAATGTAAATGATGTAGTAAGAGCATATATAGCTGTCTCATTAGTATTAGGCGAGTCTGTTTTTATCGGGGATTTAGCATTAGCCGAAACAATAGCTGGTGTGTGTGTGTGTGTGTGTGTGTGTGTGTGTGTGTGTGTGTGTGTGTGTGTGTGTGAGTTGCTCTGAAGCGCCCCCTGCTGGCACTGTGCTTTCGAGTCTTTGAAAGTGTTGGGAGTGTTGGGGTGTCCTGAATGTTCATCACTCTCACAGCTGCAACACGCACGCGCTCACACACACACGGAATATATATATATATAATATATATATATATATAAATAAACGGTATAGAATTATATAAAAATAACTATATATATCTAGATAGATAGATAGATAGATAGATAGATAGATAGATAGATAGATAGATAGATAGATAGTTATTTATATAAATATATAGTTATTTATATATAAATGTATACCGTTATAGCCTATAATGACTATAAATAATGACGTCATTGTTTTATTCCGTTTAAATGTAATTTGTTATAAAAAATATTGGTAGTACTTATATGACAATTTATTATAAATATAGACACCACTAGCACTGTCTATAATAATATCAAAAAGAAGAAGACAATTATAACAATTTAACAATAAAATGTAATAATAATAATAATAATAATAATAATAATAATAATGCAACGAATATAAGAAAAACAGATTTTAGATTTATAAAAAAAATCCAGAAAAAAAACAAATATTACAAATTGCAATATGAATGAATAATTATAGAGAGAGACCAAAATGTGTGCTTTTTGTCCTGACTTGTACATTGTTCACTTTCGTTCGATGTTTTCATCTGTTCGTTTAATTATTTATTTAGTCATAATTATAAATGACATGGAGTTGATTTCTGGGCGCCCAGTAATCATGTACATAAAAAAACTCGAGAAATATTACACGTTCAGTATGTTAAATGCAAAATCTTCGTCACACTGAACAGATTCCTCACATCTCAGTCCTGCTTTAAATTCTGCCTAAACAGCTCCTGATGAATGATTGCTGATTAATCACAAGGCAAATGAAATGAAGGCAAAAGGCGCAATTGTGTGAAACTTCCTCTGCAGATCGTCGCATGTTTCGTTCAAATAAACAAAAATTAACAAAATAAAACACTCATTCGATTTTTCCCCTTTACAATTATTACCTACTATATTTATATTGATCATTAAAGCTTTATCACAATCACTGCCATAAATAATAGGAGAACATGGAAGTAGAAAATGAACGTATCCGGTTATTAAACAGTTCTGCAAAACAGATAGAAAGAAGCCTAAGATTATAAAATGCAGAAGAGTTTTAATATTAATAGTTTTTTTTTTTCCCTTTCTCCTTTTCTTTTGTGGGCAGACAGGAGGTAGATTGCCTTTGCTGCCTCTCGTTGCCGATTCGGGGTGACAGGGATGATGGATGATCCAGGCGAGCCGAGCAACCCCAGCCCTCCATCTCCTCTGTGGCAGAGTCACCCCCCCTCTCCGCACACACACACACACACACACACACACACACACACAATAAACAAGCGGCACCGTGAGCGCACAAAGACGGCGCGTTAATCCACTGTTAACCCGGAGTGTGTGAGCGGATCAGCTTTAACATGCGCCATTACATGCGCTCAAAAAAAAAAAGGATGCGAGATGCAATCTCATCTTCAGATAGAACTAGTTTCATTTGCAATTATTCAGCCCTCTATTTACTTTCCAAACGTTGGCATTTTCATAAGCAGAAATAAATAAATCCATTTATTATTTCTCCTTAAAAAATATCACTGTACATGCAGCTGAGAAAGCAGTGCATTATTATTATTATTATTATTATTATTATTATTATTATTATTATTATTAATTTATTTACTTATTTTTAAAAAATCGATTTATGATCTACTTTAATTTATTATTGAGATATTTTGCATTGTCCAATAAAAGTAATTTATTAGTTTAGTAGTGCTATTATTTAGGGGTTGTTTAGGAAATGCATTCACTAGGAAAAAAAAGCATTTTCACTCTCCTGCCATGAGGTGTTTCTGTGTGTGTGTGTGTGTGTGTGTGTGTGTGTGTGTGTGTGTGTGTGTGTGTGTGTAGAGGCTAGGGTGGGGGGGATTCCTTAGAGAAAAGGCCACATTTCGGTGATCATTTATCACTGTCAGCCTCATAATGATTCCCCCTGCACTCCCCTATTGATGAGGATAATTACATTAGCTCAGAGTGACTGATCAATAAAGCGCGGGGGGAGAAAGAAATGCTTTATTATAAACCAACCTAAAGTCTCTCCACGACGGGAGGTTGTTGCTTTCTTTCTTCTCCCGTTTTCTTTTGTCATTACAAAACGAGCTTGGGGCTGAATTCGGCTCTAGAGTTATATGCTAAACCAAATTTCTTTCTTTTTTTTTCTTTTTCTCTTTTATATATATTTTTGTTCCTGCTGGTTGTATGTGCATTCAACAAGCCAGATGCTGCTGCTGCTGTCCACCGAAGAGGTCAAGCTTTCTCAGCACTGATCCAGTCACTGCAGCTTTTCCCCACACACTCCTCCACGTTCTACCATAGCTTTTCCTCACACACTCCTCCACTATCTACCATAGCTTTTCCTTACACACTCCTTCACTTTCTACCATAGCTTTTCCTTACACACTCCTTCACTTTCTACCATAGCTTTTCCTCACACACCTCCACGTTCTACCATAGCTTTTCCTCACACTCCTCCACTATCTACCATAGCTTTTCCTTACACACTCCTTCACTTTCTACCATAGCTTTTCCTCACACCTCCTCCACTTTCTACCATAGCTTTTCCTCACACACTCCACTTTCTACCATAGCTTTTCCTCACACACTCCTCCACTATCTACCATAGCTTTTCCTCACACACTCCTCTACTTTCCACCATAGCTTTTCCTCACACACCTCCACTTTCTACCATAGCTTTTCCTCACACACCTCCACATTCTACAATAGCTTTTCCTTACACACTCCTCTACTTTCTACCATAGCTTTTCCTCACACACTCCTCCACTATCTACCATAGCTTTTCCTCACACACCTCCACTTTCTACCATGCTTTTCCTCACACACCTCCACTATCTACCATAGCTTTTCCTCACACACTCCTCCACTTCCTACCATGCTTTTCCTCACACACCTCCACTATCTACCATAGCTTTTCCTCACACACCTCCACTTTCTACCATAGCTTTTCCTCACACACTCCTCCACTATCTACCATAGCTTTTCCTCACACACTCCTCCACTTTCTACCATAGCTTTTCCTCACACACTCCACTATCTACCATAGCTTTTCCTTACATACTCCTCTACTTTCCACCATAGCCATTCCTCACACACTCCTCCACTTTCTACCATAGCTTTTCCTCACACACCTCCACATTCTACCATAGCTTTTCCTTACACACTCCTCTACTTTCCACCATAGCCTTTCCTCACACACTCCTCCACTTTCTACCATAGCTTTTCCTCACACACCTCCACTTTCTACAATAGCTTTTCCTCACACAATCCTCCACTTTCTACCATAGCTTTTCCTCACACACTCCTCCACCTTTTACCATAGGTTTTCCTTACACACTCCTCCACTTTCTACCATAGCTTTTCCTCACACACTCCTTCACCTTTTACCATAGCTTTTCCTCACACACTCCTCCACTTTCTACCATAGCTTTTCCTCACACACTCCTCCACCTTTTACCATAGCTTTTCCTCACACAGTCCTCCACTTTCTACCATAGCTTTTCCTCATATAATCCTCCACATTCTACCATATCTTTTCCTCACACAGTCCTCCACTTTCTACCATAGCTTTTCCATGAGGACTGTGGCAGCCGCTATTAGTCTGTAGCTGCTTTTTAATTACTATTATTTTTTTAATATTCGAGACAAAAATATTTGATAACGCATCTTGTGTAGAAACTGCATTTTATCAGTCTGCTAAAAAATGGGAAATGTCTTTTGTGGAAACGAAAGATGAGCTCGACTCAGCAGATAAACACATCTTGTAATGATCTAATGAGTTCTGAAAAAATATGAGTCTCATACACAAAGCAGGCGCAACGTGTGTGTGTGTGTGTGTGTGTGTGTGTGTGTGTGCGCGTGTGTGTGTGTGTGAGCGTGTGCGCGTGAGTGTGCGTTTTACGTGTGTGTGTTTCACTTTTCAACAATTTATTCCCTGTAGGAATGTTGCTAACGCAAACGTTATAAGAATTATTTGTGGAATAGGTTACCAGCCAAAACTATTTATCATCATTCTTCAAAACAAAAATGTATTTCTCCTGGTGATTATTATTATTATTATTATTATTATTATTATTATTATTATTATCATCACTGATAATAAATTAAATAAAAAATTGAAAATGTAATTAATATTACTGCTACTACTAACAATAATAATAATAATAATAATAATAATAATAATAATAATAATAATAATAATAATCCGTTCATATACTAACAATAAAATGGATATTGTTATTATATATTATAATATATATATATATATATATATATATATATATATATATATATATATATATAAGATATTTATTCTTTTATTATATATATATATATATATATATATATATATATATATATATATATATATATATATATATATATATATATATATATATATTATATATATATATATATATATATATATAAGATATTTATTCTTTTATTATATATATATATATATATATATATATATATATATATATATATATATATATATATATATATATATATATATATAGTTATTATATTTTTCTCTTAAATGTGTATATGGCCGTTTTTTTTTTGCACTTGCGCCAAAATATGGCGGTGGTCGGAGACTAAAACCCCAAAATATAAACTCCAGATTTCCTCTCCTGTATTGTAGATCTCCTGAATGTGTAGTTTGGAGTTTTAAGATGAATAAATTGTTGTTTATAAATAGGAAATGCTCCGAGGTTCAGGGAGAAACCTGTGTGCAGGATAAGTCTCTCTGTATCTGAACATCAGCTTCACATCATCAGCTCCAGAACGTCAGCGTTAGAAGCAGCAGGTTCTTGGTGAGGAGCTGCTTTTTTCCTCTCAATTCAGCCCGATTTCATCACACTGTCTGTCTCAGTCAGAAACCGTGAGCGACTCCTTTCCTTTCTCCCAAGATGGAGATTTTTTTTCTCCTTAGTTAAGTCGCGTCGCTGAAATCCTCCACATTGACCCACAGCGAGAGAAACGACCATCAGAGCTTAAAACCCACAAGAGGAAATGAACAGCACTGAACACAAATAAAGCGGGATTGAATAGAACAGATTGGAGCTGAGTGAAGCCTCGAGCAGGGAGAACGTCCTTCTCCAATCAGATCAGATTAAGGGGAATTAGCTGATATGCCCTCATTAGGTGCACTTCTTAGGGTGGCCTTCAAAACCCCGCAAAACATCCAACTGAAAAAATAAAAAAATAAAAAAATAATATAAAAATCAGCTCATCTGAGTAATCAACAGAAACCGGGGGCAAAACCAAAGGAACTAAAAGACACAACACAATATTTATACTTGTTTTTTTCTGTAAACAAGAACGGAGATATGTTGCAGAAATCTCAAAGTGAGACATTTCGCAAGAAGTGTAAATAAGAGTAAATGCTGGCAGAGAGAAAGATAGGAGAAAAGAGAGAGAGAGAGAGAGAGAGAGAGAGAGAGAGAGAGAGAGAGAGAGAGAGAGAGAGAGAGAGAGAGACAACGTTCTGGCGACCCCTTCTGGAGGAAAATATAACTGTGTGCACCCAAACTTCACACCGTCTTCCAACAAATTATAATTATTTCATTATTTTAAAAACATATTGTGCTCCATTACAGACTAGAAATAATTGCTGAATTTGCATGCACAAATATTCGTGTAAATAAAAAAAGTATTTTATCTGAGTCTAATAAAGTTAGAAACCGCCTTCTCTTTACTTAGTGATGATTTGTTTGCTCTGCGTTATGTGATTTAGGATGATCATGTTTATATTACTCTTATTTACATATAGACATATAAGCAAGAAAAAAGATGTCAGATAGTGTGTTGGAAACTAACATAACGTTAAATACGGGTGTGTAACCAACATTAAAATGCAGAGCTCACTGGCTTCATGTCTTTGGGGCTGCTTATAATCTATAACCTCTCATAGGTAACTTAAAGCGTCTGGTGTGAAAAAAAACCCATCCTACTTCTGAACCAGCTGATTATCAGAAAGCGAATCGGTTCACACGGAGGGTTTCGGTGTACACTGATGTGTTAAACATGTTCATGTGAGTGGAAGAGCGATTTATCGGTCAGGGTTAGAAACACTAGTGAGTCATGCAGCAGGCAGCAGTGGGCTACAGAAAGGAGCTGGTCATTAATCTCAGCCCACTTGAACATTATGACTGAAAGAATGGGATCAGTAACCATTATCTTCTCGGATGGCAGGGAACACTACACTTCACTCCTGATTTTTCCCAAACAAAATAATGTACAGAGGCCGGGCACGGAGGCATGTCTCAACCCAAGTGCCTTATTTAGACTCGAATGCAGCCCAGAGCCATGCAAAGCAGACAGAGTGCACTTTGTCATTATTATTATTATTATTATTATTATTATTATTATTATTATTAACAACAATAATTTTAATTTTGCTGCTATAAATAATAGTGATTGTAAGAATTGTCCACATATAAATATATATATATATAATTTGAAATATATTATAATATTATATGAATAATTTAATATATGAAATATATATATATATATATATATATATATATATATATATATATATATATATATATATATATATATATATATATATAATAATAATAATAATAATAATAATAATAATAATAATAATAATAATATATATAATAATATATATAAAATAAATATTATTGTTTGTATTTTTTTTTGGCGTGTGTGTAAATAAATGTTCATAATTCGCCGAATGAAAACATTATAAATAGAGAACAATAACTAGATTAAAACAACATTAATAATAATTACTATTATAACCACATTAGAAAACAATTTTGAATGCTACACAGACAACAGTTCGAATCCTCATTTAATACTGCGTACTGTCGTAGCGAGATAAACATACAAACAACAACAACAACAACAACAACAACCCCTATACTATATAATGCCAGCGCTACAGGAAAGCACTGCTGCTGTATATCATGCGGCTCACAATGAATTTAGCTTTTGGGAATTAGCAGGAAGTCCGAGGTTTTTTTTCCCCGAAAGTTTATTTTTGCTGCTTAACGAGAAGTAAATAAAATCTCCTCGACTTTTACAACCTCACAACTGCTTTAAATGCAGGAGATGATGCGTAAAATAATCACGTGCACGATTTACAGCGGAAACACGCGCATTGTTCTGTATACATTTATGCAGAGCTAAACAAACAAACAAACAATCAATCAATCAATCAGTTAGTATGGTTTTTTTTGTTGTTGTTTGTTTTTTCAGAAATATCCCATAGTTTACTAGTTTCATTAAAAGAACAACCTGCATTAGCGGTTAATGTTCCGCTTTAGTGGAATGAAGTGATATCCGGCTGAACATTTCTCCTTCTTCAGCTTGAGCGAAATACAGCAGCACTGAGGATCAAACACTGGGAAGGAGTACAGAAGATTATAAAGAAGTGTAGAATGGTATAAAGGAGTCAGTAGGAATATAAAAAAACAGTGTAGAAAAGGATAGAGGAGTGTAAATAACTATAAAGCTATAAATAATTCTATAGGGAATATAAAAGAATATAGAGAAGTGTAGAAGAGAATAAAGAAGTACAGAGGAATATAAAAATGGTAGAAAATGATAGTGGGGTATTGAAGAATATAGAGAAGTAGAGAGAGAATAAAAATAGTATAAGTGAATAGAGCAGTATAGAGGAATAGAAAAAGTGTAGAAGAGGATAGAGGAGTATACAGGAAAATAGAGGAATATAGAGGAGTGTAGAGGAAAATAGAGGAATATAGAGGTGTAGAGGAAAATAGGAATGTAGCAGAATCTAGAGGAGAGTAGTGGAATCTAGAGGAGTGTAGACGAATATAGAGAAGTATAGAGGAATATAGAGGAGTAAAGAGGAATATAGAGGAGTGTAGAAGAATATAGAAGTATAACAGAATAAAAGGAGTATAGAGGAATATAGAGGAGGCAGAAGAATATAGAGAAGTATAGAGGAATATAGAGGAGTGTAGACGAATATAGAGAAGTATAAGAGAATATAGAAAAGTATAGAGGAATATAGAAAAGTGTAGAAGAATGTAGATAAGTATAATGGAATATAGAGAAGTATAGAGGAATATAGAGGCGTGATGAGGAATATAGGAGGAGTGTAGAATAATATGGAGGTGCATAGAAAAGAATAAAGTGTACAATGGGATAGAGGAGTATAGATGAATAAAGAGGAGTATACAAAAGTATAAAGAAGTATAGATGCACAGTTGTGTCACTGCTGTAACAGCACAGAGGTGGGCACACTGTTAGCAGGTGGGAGTGCTGGTGTTGAAAACCAATAGCTGGTGTCAAGAGCATTTTTAGCCTATCCGGACAGCTCATTGCAATAAATAGCAACAAGAGGTGTCCAAACTATGACATAAGACAGCTCACGAGTTCAGGCAAGAAGTGTGGAGCAGATCAGGACTCATCCATTCTGCAAAAACAGAGTGAATCACAAATTCAGCAACTGCTTTCCCAACTCTGTGCGTTTCACCAGCCATAGTTACTACACAGATAAGATCACTTTAACTAGTAATGTTGCATATCTTATCTCTAACACCACTGTAATTAATGGATGTGCAATGATAAAACGAGGGAGTGGGGCGTCTAGACCAGACACACCTGGAGACAGGAAGTCATCATAAAAACGAGCTGGTTTAATGTAAAATCTTACCTTCCTTTTTAGCTGATTGTGTCAGTTTAACTATCAGTTAAGGTGATTATGAAATTCTGATAAGAGAACACTTTTAGCCCACTCTGCAAAAAAATAAATACATTTCATTATCTTTATCATGCCTCGATTATACCTCTATTATCTTTAATAAATAATTTAATAGTATATATATATATATATATATATATATATATATATATATATATATATGTAATAAATATAGCTAAAGAAAAAAACATGTTCAATAATGGCAAATGCTAAAACCGTTAATTTATTCGGGCTAACCAAATTTCTTTGCAAATGATTGATTTATAATGGAGCGATTGTTCTATTTAAGTCTCTTTAAGTCATTTCTATAATCATGCAGCTGACAGAACTTTATTAAACATGCTTCAGGTCGAGAAATTTCTCAAAATACTTCACTAAAAGTATAAAACGGGCTGACGGTAATTTGTTAGAAAAAGATAGAACATGTAATTATTTATCAAAGCACAACCTAAAAGACCTGTTCATAAAGCAGAGGGGTGGCTTGTCACCTTCAACTTCATTCCTCCCCCAATAAGCATGCCATCCTCCCCTGGCCATCATCATACAAAAAATATTATGTTGCCACTGGCAACAATTTAATGAAATAACTAATCACATCTGCCTCCTTAAACATTTGTAAAAACGAGGCAGTGGCCACATGTAATTCCGCATTGTCTAATCATTGTGTTGAGAACCATAGATGGTTTATTTTATAAAGATGAATGATGATTGGGCTTGTTTGGCAAAAAAAAAGGACACTTTTAAATGCCTGTCTGAGCAGCCTGCAGCATTCTGATATCTCTTTGCTATCAGCAGGAATGGTAGCTCTGGCTGTTTTGGAAAAAGCTGGGGTTAAGTGTGCAGACACACTCAAACATGCGCACACAAACACAGCAATCACTATCAACCAAGAACATTTGTTTCATAGTAACAAGGCAGTGACAGCTCTCATCAGGAGATCTCACTCACAATTGTGAACTTGCGGCTTGGGCGCGCCACAGTTTGTTTTCCCAGTATCATATTCATCCTCACTTTCCTCACCAACTATCACATTTTCCTCGACTCCGTGTTTTAGTCACACATTTTTCTGAATGTCGTGCCATCTCCTGCTTGCCTTCCAAAAGTGTCCAAAAGTCACTCAAGTCAATAACCTTTAGGAAGCTACAGCACAGAAACCTCCCCCACCTGCCAATTTTTTTTTCCCCCGCACAAGGTTAAAACAAGGGGCCCTTTATTTGAGGCGGCCCGTCATGTCTCAAAAGTGTTACTGTAAAACAAACAATTCAAATGTATGAAAGGGTGAGCTATCAGAACAATGTTCCCTTGTATTCAGCAGAACTGTATATTATGGCTGCTTTCTTGCAGAACAAATATGTATCTCCAAATATGCAAAAAGTTTCATATACATGTCTCCACCTTTGAATTTTCTTTTTTGTAAATTTTCACTCATGCAGTAGATCATACTCAGGGATTGTTATACAGTTGACAGCTTGAAAAAAACTGCGATAAAATACACCTCGAAGTTCAATAACATAATCCTAAAAAAATTTAACATTTAATATGTATTAGAAAAATATTCACAAATTATATGGGGACCTCCCCCCCCAAAAAAAACGTTCACGTAAAAGAAATGTAACTCCGACCCAAGAAGCACAATCGAGGCCCTAAAAGAACATTCCCCAGTAAAAAACCTTGCAAAGCATTCTGATAGTAACGATATTCTCCCTCACAAGTCTCTCAAGCCCTGGAATCGGATCACAGAAAGATAGCTAATTGTTACTAAAGAATGTTAGGTCAGATCTCTTTTGCCTGTCTGTAAGTACCCCAGTGGATCCGAACTAAATCTATAGCAGCTCATGATCGCACACCTGCTGTGGCAGTGAAAGATAGATATGTTAATGGTGGAGTGCACACAGCTGTGCAGAGTGCTTACAACCTCAGCCAAAGTTAAACAACAGCTGAAATGCCATTTCGTGCCTGCACATACATCACATCTGATTGTAATAACAATCTGGATCTATTCTCTCCTGAAAGATGTCTTCAAGCTTTTATTCCCTGATTCTTTTTTTTTTTTTTTTTTTTTTTGGTTGAAAAAACTGGGCTCTATTTTCATATCCAAACTGTAACTTCTTTTATCAAATGACACAGCTGTAGAATTAATAGATTCTCCTGAGTACAACTACACAACCAAGGATCACAGGAAGCTTTATGGATGTAGAGTGGAGAGAGAAAAAGAAAGCGAGAGCAAAGAAGAAGAAGAAAGAAAAAAAAAAACGATGATCCTTTACATTCGTTGCCAAAAGTGTATTTTAATGCTCTGGTGTCATGAGTCATACGACACTATTGGTTTTTCAACAAATAAAATCGAATAGAAATGAGCAGCATGTCTTTGTCTCTAAGCTTCTAGAACATGCTTTCCATCGTGTCTTGGCCAGTCTGCGGTGCTGAACGGTCTCCGTGCTTGGCCAGAGTTGGTAATGGAGAGAGCATGCTGAGCGCTGCTGTAGCCCATTACGTGAACCTCTCTCCCACATTAATAAGCAAGCGCAATCCTCTGCGGATGGCTATTCTTTGGCATATTGTCTGAGTAAAGCTTATAGCCGCATGCATTTGCAGGCTGTCTGGCTGTAAGAGCACAACAGAGGAATGGACTTGCATTTGATGAGAGGTTCTTGAGGATACTATTCTCATCTCATCTCTTTTTATATATATAAATATGCCAGGAAACCCTTTTTGTTTTCTTTGGGGTTTTTTTTTTTTAACTGATTTGTGATCGTGATGACTATGAAGCAAATACATGCAAAGGACTTATACTCATGCCTGTGAAATAATAGCTGGACACAAACAACAACATGAGGCAGCCCTTATTTGGAGAGCACTTTAACAGGGAGATTGTTGTGACAAGAACAATGAATCTAAAACTGGAGATTGGAGGCTGCTGAGGAAAAACACAAAAATAAAGACGCAGTGCACTTTATCATTTATTGGAAACCTGCAATTGCATCATGGAAATCTTAGTACCCTTGTCTCATCTGTGACCTTCCTTTGCAGTGACAGTAAAAAAAAAAAAAAAAGCACTATTTGGTTTGCATTGTATGCAGAAACTAATTTATAGAGGTTGACCCGAGCTCCTCTTTTGTGCAACAGCCATCTTGAAAAACAATGGCAGGAAGCCGAGAGGAACTGAAAATGCTGTTTACTATTTTTTTTTTCGTCTTCTTTATTTCACATTGCATTTTGCTCCCTTTTTTTTTTTTAAATGTGCTTTTTTCTGTCCAAAAGGAGCTGTAAAGTGATGTCTAAGCATTCCATAGCTGTGCAATAAGGCTCTGTTAACTGGACACTGGGGGGCCGTTGT
This sequence comes from Silurus meridionalis, assembly GCF_014805685.1. Lineage (NCBI taxonomy): Eukaryota > Metazoa > Chordata > Actinopteri > Siluriformes > Siluridae > Silurus > Silurus meridionalis. The sequence continues at coordinate 18,858,553 of NC_060891.1, read as the reverse complement.
TTTATACCGTTTGGAGGAATGGGCCCGACAGAGGAAATCATGGCCGCCCCGTGACCCTTCTCTGACCCCCGGTGTTTGAGGCCTAAACGGAGTAGGGGCGGCTTTAGGGTTAGAGGTTTAAGGGTAACAAATCATGTAACACTTTATTGCCATTGAAAAGTGGAGCGGCAAGGTCCACGTGGGCTGGAGGAGTGCTGTAAGCTCTGAAGGGCGGATTTTGAGAGAGAGAGAGAGAGAGAGAGAGAGAGAGAGGTCAGGGATGGGTAAAGCTCTACTGCACTCCTCCCTGAGAGGAGCAGGTAAAGAGCAGGTCTGGGCCTGATTAACAGTGAATACAGGGAGAGAGAGGGGAAGCTCTTGATCTTGCTCATATCTCACCATGGTACTGCAGCTCCAAGGGCCCACTCTCGTCTTTCATCCAGACAGCATGCAGAAGGAGTCTCATAGAAGTTCCCTACAGTCTAGGGAGATTGTAAAATGGCTGTTTTCTTTCTTTTTTTTTTTTACCTTAACTATGTACAGAAAGTTTTTCCTGACAAATTGTATAAATCTCAGCTTATTAAAAAAAAAAAAAAAAAAACCCATAACATTTTCTTTTTTTTTTCCATAGACAAGAATGAAAAATTATTTTCCTATGCACAAATTCCAGATTGTTTGACTTTATTGTTTGTTAGTTTTTAAGGCAAATGTGACATACAAATATAGAAATAATAACAGAAAGCTTGAATAACACCATTATTCTAGCCTATGAAAACCAAAGAAAATTGGAAGAAAAGGTCAGCAAACAGAGTTCCTGAAGTGACCACACCCTTATCAGAGACAGAGAGAGAAAGTAAAGAACAAAAGCTGATAACAGGGGTGACCTCTTTACTGGCCACGAGTTTGCGTAGAAGCAGAATGACGTAGAGAAGGGTTGTGATAAGAGGTCTACTCCTTCCTGAAGAACCAGGAGGTCCAGGTCCGGTCCAGGACTCCAGGCTCCCTGGCGTGATTTTTTTTCACAGAGGTACGATTCCGTCCATGATCCCTGGAAGTTCAGCTGGAGTTCAGGGCAGATGTTTGCCAGTAGTTGTGCACAGCAGGAAAGCTAAATTGCTTCCGGATTCACGTCTCCACCAGTAAATGCCCTGTGACCCCCCACTCCCTCAGCCTCAGTATCACCCTTAGCTATAACGTCAGCACTGATCTGGACTGTGGCACAGAGTCACGATGTCTGAGGGGAAACAGTCTTTGAGAAGGATCCCTCGGTCCCGCTGGCAGTCTAGTTCTGTTATAAACCCATACCAGTAGATGACCAGACCCGGGCCAAACCTGCAAAAAGAATGAATTTGGTTCAGAATTAAATGCAATCAAGAATAGGTGCTTTAAAAAAAAAGTCAAAAGAAAAAAAAACTATGATCCACCCTTTTAGGAAACATGAGAGAGCATAAAACAAAAGCAGTCACCTGATAAGATCGGCAGACGATGTATAAGTGGGGTACCTTTACAATGAGACTTCAACAATAATAATGCTGAAGAAGAACAATGCTAGAGATTAGTGCTTTAGACAGAACGCTCACAGTGAGCACAGCACTGAGGCCACAATGGAGGGAGCAGTCTCGCTCTAATCGTGCATCTGTCAGTGCAGTTGCAGTACAATCCAGCTGTTTCATTCACATGGACACTTAAAGTACAGCCATTTTGGCTTGGCTCACGTTGCACTTCTGGAGAGCTATAAATAACAGCACTCACCCACTCGCTGAGAAAAGCTGACAGTTTTCAGATACCTTTTTTTTTCCCTCCCTGAACCCTTTCTTATTCCAACTTGACAGCTTTTTGTATTTTGCAAGTCACTTCATATATCTACATTCTGCTCTGAAATCACACAGGTAATTACAGCTTTTAATTTCCAAAACCGTACTGAATTATTTCACACTTCTCCTGTCATGCTATAAATCATTGTTGGTGATTTTTACTATACCCCGAAGAAAAGTGAGGAGTCCGTCCATCGAGGAACGATCACGGCTAGCTCTTTGAACTTCATGATTCAGATGTAAAGTGGTGTCAGAGTTATGATTCTTTTTAGGTGAGAGCAGAGATGCACACGAATCCAGATTATTTAGTGGAACTGACTGCCTAGAGATAATAAATGGGGCTTAGATGTCCCTACTGAGGCAGACAGGAAGCCGCCTGACGGGCTATGCGGCACTACAGGAAGTTCAGCCCTGAGGAACAGTTCATAAAGTCCCAACTGTGATCAATCATGCCATCAGCATAATACGGCTGTCTCAGTCAACATCAGAGCCACGATTAGATGCACTACGCCGCATTTAGCTGGCACACACCTCCATCACCGCAATCATCATCTACACTAAGGTTATTACAACTTTCATCATTCACGCCCTCATCCACACTTTCCGACTGCTACGTCTTGCTACATCTATAAATAACAAGCTGTTTGACCTGCATCAGACAAGTCAGGGCAACTGAACTGTGTAAATAATCCCAAGCCCCAGCAGAGGTGCAGAGGATTCAGCTTGAAAAAATGCGAGTACATGCGACGGCGAACCGGCATTCCCTGTTTTACAGGCTGTGATTTACAGTTCAGTATCTCTGGGCAAACACTCCAAAACTAACAGCCCTGGAGAGAGAGCGAGCCCACAGATGCACTGTAAGTTCACCACAAAGTCACACATAGCTGAACCATTCAGTAGAGCAGTCTACAGTGCAAGCTTTTTTTTTTTCCTTTCCCCACTCCATCTCCTCTCCCTATTCTGCAAGAGCTCCATATTCCTTTCCATTGCTGTATGGATGGCCATTCTTTTTATGGAAATGTTATGAAAACAGAATGTAAACATTTACATTAGATAACTTTGGAGCAAGGTTAAGACAGACTTTTATTGAGCATCAGTGTGTATCGCTCTTTTCAGCCAGCGGGATCGTGGGGGTGCAGTAAGAAAAGAAAAAAAAAAAAAGCAAGGAGGGTGTAGAGAGAAGGGAAAGCAACCTTCTGAAAGGTTAAAACTGTACATCAACAGATAAGGCACAAGTCTATGATACATCATGTCCCTGGGATGTCAGGTGCGTCCAAGCACAAATTGAAACAAGCAAAATTATAAACACTGGGGAACAGTGTCACCAAGGCTGCACCATGAGGAAATAAATGGAGTTTGAATTCTATTTTGAATTAATAAAGTCCATACCAGGAGGACCTTGAAATAAATCCCAGAGCTAAAAAAAAAAAAAAAACCTGGCAATACAGCGAATGGGTTGTTAGCAGTAGAATGGGAGGAGGCAAAGGGCAAACAACAGGGGTCTCGGGTTAAAGAGACGGGCTTGTGACCATATCAAAATAAATAAAAATTAAAAAAAACCCCAATGAAAGGTTTCCATAAATAATGCGGCAAACGACACCAGGCTCAGATCATAATTGTGGTCTATTATGCGGGCCAGTGCTCCATCACCTAAAGCTGGCACCCGCGACGCTCCGGGAAAGTCGGTCATCTTCCAATAAACATCTAACTGCGTAACGAGTTGGTGAAATTGTTTGTGAAATGTAGCTAATTTGGAGCGTGCTAGCTTTGGCGGGCGGAGTAAGTGGGATGCCGTGGAGAGCGCTGCTGGCAGACACACTGCCATTAGCCATAACGAGCGGTCTGCATTTGATTTTGAAGCAGGTGCCATGCTGGTTAAAACGGCAGCTTAATGAGAGCACAGCACTTAAGAACAAAAACCCGAATGGAGGTGCTGAGAGAGTAAGCTGCCATTAGGGCAACCATCCCCAGCCCAAACGCCGCCCCCCCGCTTCCCCCTTCTCAATGCACACGTGTAATCGCAGCGTAATTAAATAACTAATTACAGCCCTTCATGGCGTTGTCTCCAGATCACCACAGCACCATTTAGCATTTTCTATAGAATACCTTTTTTTTTTTTTTTTTTAATCCATAAACGTACCCAAGGCCTGAACCAAACTTCCCGGGATGTGAACCAGGAGAACATAGTTCTGTTGCATGTAAAAATGTAGCACAATACAAAAAATGTTGCATAATAAACTTTTTAGGTTGAGTGAAGACACAATTTTAAGAGTTTCGTACACAACTACAGCTTTGTTAAAAAAAAAAGTCCATACATCTGGCAAAGTGCTGACATCCGTTGCAGCGATCTGGACTTTTTATTGTTGCACTACCAACCTGTACCACAACCCGTGGTGACAAAGTGTGAATTTAAAAGAAAGAAGAAAAAAAGAGAGAGAGAGAGAGAGAATGAGAGAGAGACCAGGGTTTGTGCTGTCACAGCTTTGGCCTGGCCTGGCTTTCGGCTGGTGATTAATTGGTGTTTATTTATAGGGCTTGAACTGGGTGATAGGGGCGGGGGGCCGACTCAAGGCTGCAAGCAAGGCGATATCAGCACAGAACCTCCGTCTCGCATGTTTTATTCGCCCAGCCTGGGGCCCTGGATACAGCAGCCCAGTGATAACAAAAAGCTTCCACACAAACAGGATATTTGAAGAGGTATGGCCTCGCCTGGACAGAACAGTGAAGGCGGTAAACAAGAATTGTGCTCTGGTCCACTCTTCATAAATATCACAAATAGCCAAACAGCCTGCCATTAACATCCGCCCAGCTAAAGACAAACTTGTATTGTTCTGGAAGCATTCAATTCTCTCAGGTATGTAAAACACAAACACAAGGTTGTGATGGGCTACGCTTGGCCTTCAAATGAGCCCCAGATACCAGCAATGTAATTAGGCGAGAACAAACTGCCATGAGAAAAAAAAAAGTCCTGTCCTTGTCCAGGTGTAATTTTTGAAGACGTTTTTATGTCTGCTTTCTGCCCCTGTCAATGAGGTTTCAAAACACGATGTGACGCCAATGCCCCTACTTGCTCCTTGTTTGATGGCGGCGTCTAGGTGAAATTTACACCCACAGGCATGGCTTGTCAATGCAACAGGGGAGATTAAAGAGGGACTTAAAACAGCATTTTATCAGCAAACCTTGGGCCTCCACAACCTGTGGACAAAAGCTACCTTTAGTTTCGGATCTCATTCAGCCACTGACCATGCCAGCACCAGCCAAAGGCTGTGCCCGTCACACATATTGATAACCTCATTAATGCGAGAACGTAAAGACCCTCACCCCTTATCCTGCATGTGGCTATAATTGTGTAAAACCGCACAGCGCTCATTATCCTCTGCTCATGTATTAATGACCACCGTGCTACTGGTGAGGTGAGATCCAATAAACGCCTGGCCTGTCTGTGATAATGACTAAGGAGATGGCACTTCCACTTTTAGGCACTTAATTTCCTTTGAAATGACAGGGTGAAAAGCAACGAAGACATTGGCCATTGCCGAAGGGTCAGCAATCAGAAAATTCTGCAATGACCTTTATCTAAAATATATATATATATATAAAAAAAAAAAAAAAAAAAAGATGTAACAAACGCTGTCTCCTGGGTATTTGGTTTTGATTAAAATGCAATGCATAAATGAGACAGGAAACCACAGATGCATTTTTTCTCCATTTTAAGAGGCAACTGTATGTCTTCGAAATAGTGCTGCCATGAAACGCACGGCTTAGATCTGCAGTGTCACACGCTGACTCACTCGGACATATGCTCGCCTGCTTTGGCCACATGACAAAAACAAACAACCAGTAGGCAGGTATATGATCTGTTGGGAGACCAGAGCAAAGGGCAGCTCAGAGCAACCTGCATCATCATTTTCTTATACTCTAAAGCTCTCCAGAACAACAGAAAGAACACATGCAGATCTTTTACCTGGGAGCAACCATGCCACCTCCTTGAATAGGTTCCTCTGAGGAATGTGCCCACATAGAAACTTCTAACCCCTGCCCTCTTTCTCATACAGTGTCAGGAGTTTAATCTTGGTCTGTTCTGTATCACAATAAATTTGACCACTTTCAGATGGACAAAAACATAAAATACACTTTAGAAAAGATCCATTTAGACAATGATTTTTAATATAGATGTTTGCAGTAGCATAGTGGTGCAGGTAGTGTTGTGTAGCTGCTGTGGTGTAGAGTTGTCAGCTCATTGACACAGGGTCTTCAGTTTGATTGTGACCTTAGTTAACTCTCTATGCAGGATGATTTAAATGTTCTACAATGCATGGAGGGTTTCCTTTAGGTTCTCTAGCTTCTACCCACTGTCCAGAAATATCCAGTAGGCACACTGGTGACTATAAACTGCCCTCAGGTGTGAATGACATGAAATTTTGGATTTACATCAAATCTGACCTGGATAATGTGATGATTTGTACAAATCAACATAAGCACTGAATATAAGACTATTCTGGTAGATTTGACCTCAGCTAATGTACAATAATTAAGAAAAGCATCAGCGAGGACACAGAAATAAAAGGGTGATGTAGGTCTATAAGGATGAAAATAGGCGCTTTCTGTGTTAATTAGCAGATGGGCTCATGTTTTAATGATTAACAGGTCTCTATGTAGCATGACAAGGAAGAAGTTAGCAAGATGATGAGCATCAGTGGGATTTTAGTGACAGTGTCAAGGGGATACATGTTCCTTTAACCTGTTGTTCTTAAATCCCGGTAGCTCTAGTCAGTAATTGGCGAATCTCTCTTGAGGGAAAGGAACAAATCCTCCATTTTGTTTTTGCAAAGGCCTGGCCACAAGACATGTCCAAATCCCGTCCTTAACCCTGCCTGCTAATGTGTTTCCAATTTATGATGAGCCCCTCTGCAGCCATGCTGGTAATCAACAACAGTTTGGAGTGTAACCTAAGCTGGGTCTGGCTGGGTCGACCCAGGCGCCTCTGTGCTGGAGTGTCCAGCATCTCTGCTACACTGAGACCTGTTGGAGGCTTGTTTTGTTCAGATAAACAAGTCTCAGTCTCCCAGGCTGCTAGGTATGACTCTGGTACTTAATGGCTTAAATGACTTGATCTTGCAAGCACACACATGGGTGAAGGAAACTTTAAACGCTCTCACCACAGAGTCAAATTGTTCTTTCCTCCCTATTCGAAACAGTTGGATGTATCTTTTTTAAACTGATCCTTAGCTGGCTGCAAATGACCATTTTTCTTCTCTAGATATTGAATTTGTATAGACAAAGATAAAGGAGGACAGATAAATTACTGTTGCTTGGTAAAAAAAAAAAAAAAAAAAAAAAAAAAAACATGAGAAAGAAAAGACCCCCAAAATAAACGCAGGAAGCATAAAGATGGCCTGCGTTGAAACAGACCTGGCTTTCATCCAAATTGCCACCTTTGGAGGTGCACAGTGGTGTTACCGCCTCTAAATCAACATGTCTGCACGGCTGCATCTGAACTTTACCTTCAGCCTATATGGCTCACAGCTATTCAGCAGCTGTAATGAATTGTAACTCCAGTCACCTTGGTGCAAAAAAAAAAAAAAAAACAAAAACAAGACGGCCAGAGAGAAATGTGCAAAGAAAGAGAACAATTTTTCACCTGCAGACGGACAGGACTTTAATTTGTTGTTCACTGACAAACAATAATAATCACACTGGGCCATTAAGGGTGAGCCTGGTAGACTGAGGTCAAAATTAGGTCTCAGTTCTGCCCTGTATGTTGCAGAGTGGATTTATAAGAGAAAGCCGTGTGCTAACTCATCACCATGTTTACATTCTTGGGGGTAATTTTAGCCCCAAGGGGACATACAAGGGCCACGGTGTCATTTAGCTTCATCACTAACCAGTTGGCTTGGCGTGGGACCAAAGAGTTTGTGGGTGGTATAGAGAGAGACGAGGTGCACAAGCACACACACACACTCCTACATACATACATATATACATATAATCATATTACAAATAAAGACAAAAAGAGATGAAGAAAAATTTAGGTCTTTGAAATGCTATCTGGAAATTTTCTGAAATCAGTACCAGTAAATAAATTTTTTTATGACTTGATTTAGATTTGTAAGAATATTCCAGTTCCAATTTTTTTTTACTACAGAAAAGAAATAAATTTTGGATAATGAATGAGCAGTGCCTTAATATTAATGACATCCAGATTTTGATTCAGAATATCCTCAAAATCTTCATGCTTTTCCAGGAAATTGGAAACTACCTCTTCAAAAATATCCAGTCTTGAACAAATCCAATATGTGATCTCATTTTAAACGACTCACTTATCAAACTACTGGCAAACCTATAGCACTTTACTGATTTTCAGAAAGTAAATAAAAATTTAATCTTTTCATTAATTAACATTTCAGTACACTAGTGTTTTTAACAAAGGGACTACTGGTCAAATTGTTTGCTCTATTTAAAAAAACTTTTTAACCTTGAAAATCACAAAGTTCACATTTTTCTCAATGTGTGGTACGATATAGTACTGCAGCCGGATGAATTTTCTTTTGATGATCTGTGGTACAAATCAAATTTCGTTGTCGTTTTAAAAAATTTACAAAGCAAACAAAACATGAGTAGGACCCTGGTGACTAGGGCTTCGACTTCTCTCACTCACTGCACCATGGGGCTTCAAAAACACCACACAGACTCCTGCATGAGGACCAGCCACACTAATTAGCCAGGGGATCAAACTGGAAGTTAAATATTCCGAAACATGTAATAGAAGAACGAAAGGTAACGTGCTGGGGTCAGGCTGACGCCAAACACTGGTCCTCAGGCAATGTGGTATTGATTTTCACTCGGTCTGAGGGGTAGAGGGCTCAGTGTGTGTGAACAGTGTGCGTGTGTGTGTGTGTGTGTGTGCATAGAGGGGCAACTAGGCCACTGAGCTTATGGACTGTCATGCTGACAGTTTAACCCTGTTTTCTAAAAGAAACAAACAGAAGGACTTCCACGTCTGATAGCAGTGATCTGTGAATGACACCATGTTGCCCTGAACGATGTCTTTTTTTGATGAAGAGGCTCAGGGACATAAAACCAAAACATAAACCTAAAGCACAGCAGTAGGCCACCAGGCTGGACTACAACCAGTATAACATGCTGCTTTACAGGTGTTCAGTGAACCAAGACAGAACCAAGTCGAGTGCACACACTAGTAGCTTTCTGCAATTTTGTTTAAGGTCACTAAAAGGCTTTCAGTCTAAAAAAAAAAAAAAAAAAAAAAAAAAGTCCTCATTAAATATATATTTTTGTAAGGAATATCATGCACGTTTAAAGGAAAAGATTCTAGTTTAAAGTGATATGGTGTGATATTTTCCAATAATGGCACCAATTCAGTCCCGTTATACCTCAACAGTTTGTCAATCATTACAATCTTCCTTATGTTAATGAACACAACATCATGTTTTGTAACTTTAGTCATATTTATTCGTTATAGAATGCCTAGGAAATAGGTTATAATTCCTGTTATCACTCCCATCAGCTCTTAACAGACATTTTCTCAACAATTTTTCTATCTGTAATAGAGAAAAAACCCTCAATAGTCATATCAGAAAACAGGAATGTGTACAGTGCATTGTGTATGTAGTGGATATCTGTGTGACCATTATACAAAGGAGTGACACTGGAGACTCTTTCCATACTAAATACACATCCTATGTATAAGATATGTTTTGCATTGTCAGATTGAAACTCAATAAAAAGAAAATCTGCCTTATTGTAAGTAGAGTGAGATATATAAATGAAAATACAGATACTGCTAAAAGAAAAACATAGAATAAAGTCCAGGCTGTGCTGCAAGCATGCAATACCCTCAGATTTTGCATAGTGAAGCAAGATATATATATATATATATATATATATATATATATATAAAAAGGAGCACTGATTCTCTCAAAAATGTGTATTACAGTTCAAACAGAAATAAAGGAGTGTTTAGTATAGTTGACTTTGTTTGTGCCGAGTGCTTTGTCAAGGGTGGAAGGTCTGCAGCTTTTGGTAATTTTTCCCCTCTGATGACTTGAGGAAAAACAGAAGAAAAAAAAAGAAAAAACAGCGCACACTTTTCTCCTCAAATTGCCTCATCTCTCCTTCAGAATGCCAAAGGGGACTCCATTAGCCAGGCCCTACACAGTCCTGACCTCTCCTCAACTCACACACACCACCATCACCACACTCAATTTAGCTAGCCCCTTCGTCCTGAGAAGCATGTCCACGTCAAATTAGAGCGGGCCCCCATTGTCCTTATTATAGCTTGGGAAAATGCCATCATGACTGATGCTACGGGGTCCCTCGCTTGTCACTAGTTGTCAGGCAGACGTGGAGTTTGGATACACATAGCTGACAGGTAATCTTAATGTCTTCAATTAGCCTAATTAGCCGCGTCATAAACAATTTGATAAGTGCTCGGCCAATGCAAACAGATAAACACACACACACATGCACACACCTCGCACAAACGCCCCGGTGTGTGTGTGTTAATGAGAAGGGTAATGGGTTTATCAGTGACGAAGTGCATGCCTTCTCCTTTGTCTCCCTGTGTCTCAGCATGCTCAGCTGTGCAGGGCTTTGTGCTACCTGGTCACTTCAAATTGTACCATCTCCTTTCATTAGCACATCGCCCAGCGAGAATGTGAAAGGCTGTGACAAAATTCATTTAAAGGGAGTGGGAGCAGATTGCCTGAAGCAGGTGCTATAAGGGAGATAAAACAAATGCAGGTGACACTGTGTGCAAGTGTGTGTGTGTGTGAGAGAAAGAGAGATTGTGAGCGAGAGAGAACAAGATGCGGTATTTTCTTTATCGTCAATGGAGGAGAAGTGTATGATCTCACACCCAAGATGACTTTAGAAATAAGCATTTCATATCTTGCTATATTAATAATAAATGTATAATACAAATTTTAACAGGGAAAAAGTTATGTACTAAGTTAGTTATTATAGCCGGACTGAGCTGTGACTTGAGTCCATTATAAAACAAAATCTAAATCATTTTATTTCAAATGTACATATTTTTGTTATTTATTTATTGACACTCATTAAGGATGTCCTCAGATACTCCAATGATCCTTTACCAGTATACACATTCCTGCATTCATGAACTCACGGAAAAATGCAAAAGCAAAGCGTACCGAGACAAAAAACGAGGAAGTAAAGAGAAAACGATGGGGCCTGGAGGTAACCTGAGCATCAGCACCGGTGTCGGCTGTGAGCCCTCCAGAGCAGGTGCCGATGAGAGCTGGCGTTGTGCGCGTCACAGACAATTACAGGAGGAGGGACAGATCTACGGTGGACCCCTGTCTGCGCTCTTGACCCCCACCCCAAGTGACGACTCAGACAGCGAACAGGGGGGAAAAGAGGGTGAAAAAAAAGGAAAGAAGGCCCGTCACAGGAAAGTTGTAATAGGAAATTGCTTTTGGCAACTATTTGTTCAGCACCAGAATCATTTTTTTGTGCCAACACAGTGAGCCCCATTGGAAAACAGGGCAGGTCTCCCTAATGAGTAATCTATTTCAAAGCAGTCTTGTCTGGGCATGACAGTTTACTGAGAGGCTTGAAGAACTGGTAATTACCAGTGTTACGGGGCAATTAATGCATATTACACTGCGGCACTCACGGCGGTGACTGTCAGCTCCCCAATAAAAATGAGCACTCTTCAGCTAAAGGGTGACATTAATTGGACCTTTAATGACTATGCACAGGAACCAAGCCAAATAGGAACAAAACAGGGGACTCTGCCTGACTTCAGGAGTGGGGTGGAAATTGTACTAAAAATGAGATTAATTGCTGTTGAGAGACGAAAAAAAAGAAAAAAAGAATAGAGGAAGTATAAAAAAAGGACGGAATTATAGGCTTTGTAGAGCAGGAGGTTCTTGTTGCAATGACAAATCTTAATTATCTTATATATTCTTTATGTTAGAAGAAGGCCAGTAATAGCTCTGGAAGGGTTAGATATGAGGTGAATGTGTAGCATTCTCAAATCTCAAATCTAAAAATGTCCACAGGAATTTCTATTTCTATAGATATTTTTCAGATTATACAAAAAAAAAGGCCATTTATATGGTAAAAGAAAAGAGAATGGAAGCGGTAATTTGCCGTCTCTCCAAGGCCTCTAAAGAGGGGGTTTGTTTTTGTGCGGTAATGACTGAAGAGCCACTTCAGCAGAACAGGTTTTTTTTTTTTTTTTAAAAGAAAAGAAAAAAAGCCTATTGTCTGTGTTATAGTGACCGAAGTAGAAGAAGCTTAATTAGCAGGGGAATGAAGAGTCCTTCAGCTCATGACACCTCTGAAAAGACTCGCTCCTCGGGTGCATTTTAAACACCCGCAAAAAAAACCACAAAGTAGCCCGTTCTTTCATTAACACTGAGCAGAAATTGGTGAAACTTCAGCGCTTGACAGAGTGTTTATTTATGAGCAGATAGCGCCGGCCATATTAAGCAGCCTTGATTAATGCTGTTTATCTGCGCACGCGTCACCTGAATATGCAAGCGCACAAATCAAAAAAATATTCGCATGCAAAACATGCAGACATTTGCATGCATTTTTGATTTGGTGTTTCCACAGCACTTAAAATATGCGCTAGGAAGGAGAGCAGCGCTGCCTGGTGTGCTGTCACGCCGCACACTCACACTGTCATTGGTGATGAGAGAACTTCCCGGCTTCAAAGCAGCTTTGCGTTTCGAAAAGGAGAAGGAGCAAATATTTGAATTGCAAAACCACATCATCTTCCGACGGGAGAAAATTCAAGACAACTTCCAAGAGTTAAAGACCTACATTTCCCTGAACAAGCGAACCCTCAGCAAACTGTTAAAAGGAGGGGGCCTCTAACGTATTCCGTATAAGCACCTTCCTCGGTAATTTAGCGTATCCAAATTTGTGTAATGGGATGTGACATATTTCAGAGGAGGGCTCAAGAAGAAATATATAAATATAATACAAGGAGAGCACCATAAAAATGTTTCAAGCAAGACTGGTATTAAGCAGAAATTCAGCTTATAAGTCCTGGGTTCTCCAGCGACCCGACACAGTTTTGATTATGGACTGAAGTGTAATTACTTAAACCATCCTTAAGGAGTGGGGGAGTTATGAACTCCATGATACTCCAGTGTCAATACTGTTCCATCAACAGATACTGCCTCCAACCATGCAGCAGACATTTGACTAAAAATAAAGAGAATGTTTTCTTAAATCCATTTCTTGAAGCTCTATGCACATTTTAGATTTAGCATTTTTATATATTTGGGGGGGAAAGCCATTTCCTAACATCAAGTCATCCTGGGGAAACGAACAATTAAATACAAAAATCAGGAAATGTAACACCCAATTATAAACCAAAAAGATGGTATTTAAACTTCAATAGTTGGGTCATAGACAGCATTTATATCCATAACTAGCTTCTGAAGAGAAGGGTAAAAAAAATATACTTTGTACTGAATATATCTGATTTTTTTTTTGTTTAAAAAAAAAGGCCAAACAAGAGATTCAAAACATGTTTTTGCTCTAAAACACTAGATATTTATCAATAGCTCTTTGCTTGTCTCTCATGATGTCAGAGTACTTTTTTACATGAATGAACAATCTTGAGTGACCCAGATGTACATCAGCAATTACCAAGTAGAAAAGAATAAATGAAAGACAAATTAAAGACTGCATTCGTGCCCGATGTACTGGTAATTGTGTGCTTTTGAAAATAGTGAAAAGGTGATGGGATATTTTAGTATTGACACAGTTACTGAAAAAAACAATCCTTAGGATTTTTGTAGATGCAGCCATTTCAGCAGATTCAAAATCACAAAATATTTTTCTGAAATTTATTTTCTAAAATTTATAAACTTTTTTTTTTTATCATTTGTTATGAAAATGGAAATGTGTCAAGAGTACAGGTCAACTGATCTATCTATCTATCTATCTATCTATCTATCTATCTATCTATCTATCTATCTATCTATCTATCTATCTATCTATCTATCTATCTAAATCTACTGTGTATATATAGTGTATAAATAAATATAAGCCAAAATTAAAGCCTTTAATGAAACATTTATTCACGACATCCTTTCTTTACTCAGATATATATAAAAATAAAAACACAGAAAATGTATTTTTAACCACTAAACATTTGTTTTACCGATGCGCCAAGTCTTAAATCAAGCACCAAAATCCGCCATGATGCACACATCCGGCAATTAAAACTGTCCGTGTGGAAACATAGCCAGAGTTCTGTTTGGTCTTACATTATTTAAAACACAATAAATACTTTTAAAAATATTTACAAGAATATTTTGTCTTTATGCTTTTATGTTGAGTTTGGTTTCACTAATAATAAACATACATTTGACAAAATAGATTTCTATTTTTAAAGCTGCAAAGAAACATTGTTTAAAAAAAAAAGTATTTTTTCTGTTTTTCAATTTTGATTTTAGGGGGAAAACCCCCCAAAACAATAAATGCAATGTACACAGACCTGGGATATTTAAATTCCACTTACAGGAAGGAATGTTACTGCCACATGGCAAATTGGAGAACATGAGTTACTTAAGAATATATGGAAAATATTTCACGTGGCATGTTCTAAATGTCAGCCTACTGACACTGTCAGTCAAAGGTGGTTTAGTCAAGCTAACATGGATTTATAGCTAAATAATATGAATACTTACAAGGCAGGGGTTATAAAAGTTTAGTAATAAAGATCAGCACGTTGAAGGGGTTGCGCTTATGAAAACATCCACTTGTAAATCAGAGTCCCAGCACTAGTCCTTGGCACACAGGACATTACGGCGAGTTATTCTGATGTACACTTCCCCACCCTGCCCTGTATTCGGCGCCCAGCCCAGGCATAGACGCACTGGAGGCAGACACGGGGCAGAAATCAAAAGCTTCAATGATGGATAACTTTAGTACACAATGACCTCTGTCACAGAGGGTTTGCCCTAAATCAATCTGAGCGATAAGGAGCAGTGTGCACCTTGGTGTGTTCACGGGGGCGGCCCTTATCTGCACCAGAAGGAAGTCTGAGTAATAACTAAAGACAAGCTACGACGAAATCACTATAGCAAGATTGTCAAACACAATTTACAAAGTATATTCCCCCTCCGCTAGCGCTGTTAAAACACTCATTATGAAAGCCTGGGTGATAGGAGCCTGTTTACGCCAAGGTTCCATGCATGTCCGGCTGAGAAAGGAAGAGAAGAAGAAGAAAAAAAGGTGGGGGGGTCACATATTGCTGCAGGGCCTCGAGAGAAAAAAAAGAGCCAAGGGCTTTGAGTCGTTCGCGTTGGGCCGCCATACTCTGCCTTCATTTGCAGTGATACATGCAAGGAAAGGTTGGAGGTTGAAGTTGAGAGGAGGGCTGACAGGAAAAAGGGACTGAGCGCTTCGGGGAGATTACAGCACTTAAAATGTTAAGACCTCTCAGGAGTTTCCCCCATTCATTCGTGCTTCTTTTCCTTTTTTGGACAGGGAGACTATAACTTTCCACGTGGTGACATCAAAACGGAGTAACAGACCAAACATGACACCGAGCAGCGCAATTACGTGACCCCTTTCTGTCGAGCGTTTCAGAAGTCCGGCCTTGGAAATGCTGATGAAAATATGTTTGCCTTCTCATTTGAAATGACATTTGACAATGCTGGTAATATTTCAAATAGTTGCAAAAACATTCTTGCAGGCTGTGACATTTTTTTCCCTTTGCTTGAACAGGCGCAGGTAACCTCTGCTGAGAGTTTCCCATGAACTCGAGGATATGAATTGAAAACAAGACGGCAGAGTAAAAAGAGGCCTGACATTTTGAGCCATAGTGTTTAGTTTCACTCAGGCGGCTAAGGCCAAATAGTTTGCAATCATTATTCAAGGAGGTTTATCCCTTTTCTGATTCAAACCACAACGAGTACTCAAAGCTGAAACGGTCATCTTTTCTGACCACAGCAGAGTCTTTAACCGAGACTCGAGAGAGACTGCGGACTGTCGGCAGGTCCAGGGATTTAGTTCCACTGCCCGCTAAACCCCATCACCAAATTAGGTGAGGTGCAGTCCTCTGGCCTCATCAGAACGCGTGCAATCAAGGGAGCGTACATTTCAGTATGATTTAAATGGACGTTATATTAAAAAGACGCCGTGTTTTACTGCTGATACATTTACTTTATATTTCACATGTTTTGGCTTAGACAGAAGACCACAATAGGGAATTTTGTGTGGGAATGGAAGCTCAGTCGGAAGTTAATAGTTTTCACGTTTATTACAAGCACAGAGAAAGAGAATGCAAGCAGGCAGGCAGGACGATGATCTGGCACAAGCTAACCACAGCTGGGGTGAAAGTGGCATGTGGCAGGTTGTGGCATGGAGCTTTCACCAGACCGCATCATTTTCGCACTGATTTTAGCTGACAGGATCTGACTATCTAGCTGACTATTGATGATAATAAAGTAGTAATGGACATCATTCTACAAGTGGCAAGTTTCAAAAATGTTAATTCTACATGGAAATAGCATCAATTCTGTCAACGTGCGAACAAAACAAAAGGAAAAAAAAGAAACTATGACGACATGCACAGCAAGAACCCTGGATCTCTTCTGCCTACTGTACAAGCCCATGGGGTGCACTACGGCCATGCTTTATGGCACTGAAAAGAACAAAGGGCACAACGGCCTTTGAAGCTTCGTACCATTCATCTGACGGAGCCGAACACTTTAAACTGATTATACATGTGCTGTGTGTGTGACAGAAAAACTATGCCGACCTGACAGATATCAAACATTAGTTTGAATGGATGAGTGAAATCAAAGGTCACTGCTCAAGTTCTCATCTGTCTCTGATTAAGCTCTGACCAATGGCTACGAGGTTAGCTATGTTTAAGCGACAAGCCAATAGAGAAGCAAAAGAGTGACCTGAAACTTAAACCAGAAACATGGGCAGGCAGGAGCACACATCCAATTTTTCCTTGTCATAAGGAACATGACAGGAAAAAAAAAAATGCAAATATAGATTGTATCTCTATATACATATCTTTCATCTATCTCTATACCCAACATCATATTATTTATAACGTGTGTGTATGTATATATATATATATATATATATATATATATATATATATATATATATATATATATATATATATATATATATATGTATATATGTATGAAGGGAGATTGTTTGGTTGCTGTTACTAATAGTAACGGATTAAACTAAAGATAATTAAAATAAACACATAATATGTCATATATGGAGTGAAAGTGAAATTTATATATATATATATATATATATATATATATATATATATATTAGGTTTTAAATAAAATATGATATATATATATATATATATATATATATATATATATATATATATCATAGGAACACTGATAGGAACACCTAACGAGTAATGAAAACGAAGAAATCCCTCCTTTCTGCTGCCACAAATGAAGAACACATTTCCCTTAATGCTGAGTGCAAATGCTGAAAGTGATTTGTATACCATGACATGTTTGTTATTTTGGAGACCTGTTTATAGATACTTAGCATGAGGTTGCTAATTGTGATATATACAGCTGCGCTCTTCGTAAGGCTAGCCGTGCTTCAGAAACCGCCTGTTTGCTTGGATTACCTCTTAACCTGAAACTCTCAAAGGCTCTGTAAAGAAACAAATCAAACTCAGGCCTTCACACTGCGATCATGTCCAACGAGGTCACCATATAACAACCGAGAAGGAAAAGGGGAGGAAGAAAAAGAGCCAGTCCCGACTGAATAACCGCACAGTGACGTTTATGGATACTGTAGCGCAGAGCCAATCCACTGCACCAGTGTGTTCCCTTGATGAGGACTGTCGAAACGAGCCAACATCTGCTCCTCGATTAGGACGGCATGATGGCGGCCGCTGTAATTGATGGGCTCGTCCAGAAGTAAGAGAAGCCTGAGAGAGCTGGGCAGGAAAACATACAAGGCTGAGAGAGGGACATTGGACCTAAAAGTGGAATATGTCCGAGTTATTTATAAACAGCCGCTTGTCACGGACGTCCTGATTCTCAGTCTGAGTCACCCACCTACAATATCCGCAGCTGGAGAACTGTCTGCTTCAAACTGAGAGCAAGTCGCATATCATTTTTCGACAGGTTAAGCTAATCTTTTTTTAATTTTATTTAATAGATAATATATTAACAAAAACTCAAAACACAACAACAACAGCTCACTCAGAAGATCCACCAAAATGAAGAGCATCATGAAAGGCTGTCCTCATAAATATAAATGTCCTGGAACACAGAGGGGAAAAAAAAAAAAGCTAATCACCCTCCAAAAGCAATCACACGCTTGCAATGGACCGTAAATATGCCGCCTTTCTCTGACCACTGAATACACAAAAAGCCTCTCAGGCCATCCCCGTTTCTCCAGACCAAATGTCAGGGGCACGCTGGTTTACTGAGGAACAAAAGGCCAGATTGTTTCTATTCACTTGGCCACTTTAAAAGGTGTCTGTGGTGTCCTTGAGCCAGGCTGCAGCCCCATGCTCCAGCGCTCTCCTTAACCCTGCATCTACAATATCCGAGCCTTCACATGAGTTGTTCCCTTCAACCCGGCACTCCAATGTTTCACGCTTGACTTTGGCAAGTCATCTGACCGTTCTGATGGGACGCCTGGAAACGAATACGGCTGAGAATATGGCACAGTTCGGGGAAAAATAAAAATAAAATTCACATTTCGTTAGCCTCTAAATAAAAACATTGAGTGCCTTATTGTGGTGGACTTGAGGACAGAGAATTTGGGCATTACGGAAATATTAAAAACAAATGTATAAAGAAACAGAATGAGGTAATAATACGAAAGAATAACGCTCAATTCGACTAAGATATTAACTGTGACAGAAATAACCATATCTCAGATTTACTTCAAGCAACTCAGGGCAGCGTAGGGCCATGAAAACACAATCCCATTTCTGTCCAGACTCTTAGTACAGTGTCAGTGGCTTTTTGGGATACGCTCATTATGGTACACTATAATATAATATAATACCATCATGGGAAAAGTCTTCCTGGGGCATCCCCAGAAAGTCGGATAGTCAGGATTTAAATTGTTGAAAGACATACAAATACATTTCTCCGGAAACCTACTTCTTGCCACAAGTTTTTACACACACGCCTATACTGCAATTATTTCCTTTTCGAACACGCTATGCAAAACCTCCACACCATTAAGACCTCCAAAAGATGCATCACACCCAGAAAGATACCGTTCCAACATTTTCTGATGCAAGTTGACATCCCTGAGCACCAACTCTATTTGTTACAAAGATACCTTTTTTCTTGTTAGAAAAATACCCTCTCTTTCGTCGTTCTGCACTTCCAGATATCTCTGGGGTCAGAACCAGTGTGCACAACAAAAAAAAAGAAACAGTTCAGCCATCAAAGGTCTTGTGTTTGATTGGGTTTTTACAAAGAGACATTTTAATAAAGTCGCTTTGCTTTCTGTGCCCCAAGACAAGATCTCACCAGGATGACAAATGTTGCTGACTTCTACCTGGAATGGAAGCCGGAAGGTCAATAAAAATGAGTGACATGTGGGGGGGTTAGAAGGTAGAGGGCAGCATGGAAAATCGTGCATATGCTTCTTTACCTTCGATGATGTATTTCTGAACTTTTAGGAAACCTGTGAGTGTTTGTGGGAGACAAATGAAAAAACTAACTTGACACTAAAGTTCCATAACTAAACAGGAATTCAATGAAAAGGCATGTTCTAGCTCCCAATTACGTGCAACTCTCTTTCCAAGCGTCGGATCGAGATTTCAGAAATTGCACCCGTGTTCCCTGTGTGTCCCGCTGCTCGTTTTCCTGTGCGTGAAAGCCGTTCTTAACCTCAACTTTAAACGCTGAATTTGTATAATGCGCCGACACAAACCCTCCAGAATAAATATGTGAAATGAAGGCTTAGCAGAGGCTAAATCCTGCAGCCGACGGCAGGCTGAAACGCGCGGATTACATGCGCAGCACATTAAACAATGTGCCTAAATATGCATTGAAATTCGCAAAGCATGAAACCACCTTGTCATTCGGCATTAGTATTCCGACTCGTCGGCCATACATCTTGTGCTCGGGTGGATTGCGGTGGTAAATGTCATGCGCTGAGGGGTCACAAATTCCGAGAGGATTTCTTGATGTCATCTCCTGTCAACTTTACTTCCCCAGAACTTATAACGATTAAACTGTCACAAAGTGCGCACGCGTCGCGCAAGGGCCTGCATTCAGGAGAACTCGGCACAAAAAGATGGTTTACAAACACTGGAAGTAAGGAACTACTTAAGAGGTGTAAGATAAAAACGTCATGGTGGATTAAAAAAAAGACTAAAAAAAAAACCTTGCCAGGAACATGCTCACATTACTCTCAAGGTAGACAAAACAGGAAAATCTGAAATATACCCAACCCCACGCTCAGAAACATAGCAGTTACGGTTTAGGCTTTCGCGCTTCAGCAGACTAAATATGTGCGTGTCGCTGATGACCGTGGTACAGACTATGTCCTCAGGGTTCAGCCTGTAATGTCCAGCCTCATTGAGATCAGAGGACATGGGACAGCAGGGACATCTCACTCTTTCCCTATTTTTCTCTCTTGGGTGACACACACAATGTTCTCTCCTGCTAATGACCTTCTGCAGGTTTGTACACCTCTACCTCCAAAACACAAATCCACACAAATCAACACAAAAAGGAAGAAAAAACAAAAGGCATTTTTGTTTTAAAATCATAGCAACATGTCTCTATTAATTATATATTCCTGGCCTCACACACAGAAGATGTGTGAGACTATGATAGACATTTCCATTAAAAATGAGCACACAGTCCACATTCACGGATCAAAAAAATTAATTCTGTGTCAGGGCTATCTGATTGACCAGCGCAAGACAAAAACGGAATTAACATCCCATTTGTCTTTAAAAAAATCCTTGTAAGAAAGTATGTAAAAAGAAATTATTGAAGAAAGTTTCAAGTGATCAAGAACTGCCAGACTGAAGGAATGTGAAGAAAATGTTCGAATGTTAAAACACACACAAGACTACAGCGAATACAATTTGAACAGTGTGATGAAAAAGCCACACAATATAGCATGACGCACACAAAACGACAAACACACAGAATGTTTATATCAGTTATTTTCTCCTAAGTGGTCAAATGGTATGATGTATATGACAAATCCAAAAGTCTTAACCCCATTTCATATGTGGGAGAAATGAGCCATATTGTCCCATTATATTGCCATAAATCATTTTTTTCCAACCTCTGACAGCTTTTTATCAGATCTAACCTTTTCAAGCCTCCATTAGGAGCACTAACATTTTTAGCTCTGACAGACGTGCAGCACACACAGAGTGCACAGCTGATTAACTTCAGGCTGGGACAAGTGGCCTTCATTTGTAATAAAGCCTTTTTTCTGCACTCGCCCTGAAACAATGCAATCACTGCCATTAAATGTTAAACCTTCGCACGCTTCAAAACGCATTTTATCTCATACACACGGCGAGGTGAATTTGGGATTCTATTTAGTCAG
Source organism: Silurus meridionalis (assembly GCF_014805685.1). NCBI lineage: Eukaryota > Metazoa > Chordata > Actinopteri > Siluriformes > Siluridae > Silurus > Silurus meridionalis. Next base: position 18,837,197 of record NC_060891.1, on the reverse strand, counting down.
ACGACGCTGATTCATTTTGTAACTACCGGTCAAGATTCCACACTCGTTCACATGATTCAAGCTCACAATTATCGTTTCAGTAGTAATAATTGACACAAGGACTAGTAGGGCAGATTTATTACGAAATTGTGTGTAATAATTGGTATGGTGATGTTTTTTTGATGAAAGTTTCATTGACTATTTCTGGAAGGGGTCTCAAGGGTCAACACAAAGAAGGTGACAATATTGTTTTCCAAAAGTCTTCAGGCTGGATGGATAATTTTTATTTTACATTTAAGTGAGAAAATAAGAATCTGGAGGGGCAAGTGAAATTCTTTCTTTTCATATCCCACCAATGTTAGGAAGCTGAGGCCAGAGTGCAGGGTCAGCCAGAGTCAGATAGTACAGCACCCCTGGAACAGAGAGTTAAGGGCCTTGCTCAAGGGCCCCAAGGGTGGCAACTTGGCAATACCAGGGCTTGAACCCCCAACCTTCCAATCAGTAACCCAGAACCTAAACCATTGAGCTACAACCTCCCCCACTGCTAGATGTTATAATAACATCTAGCAATTTCACATTTGGTCTTAGTGAACTGAAAAAAATAAAATTATATATTTATATGGCAGTGTTGAAAAATAATTCCTGTAGTGTAAGAGAAATACAACCAGTTGCGATGTTCGGTTATTGCAAAATCAACTGGTTTATGTCTGGCCACTTACCTACAATTCATCATTTATTATGTACAAAAAATACATGATGGAAAGCTGCTGTTATAGGAAACTAATCACCAAGGTTTCATGACGCAACCTGACTTATGTCCCATGATTATTTTCTTATATCATGCCCTGTAGTGTTTTCTCCCTTATATACCCAATCAGTCACAGATTCTAACATTTATTTATAAAAACCTATACATTACACATTTGAAGGCATTTATAGGTACATCTGATGTTGTGGAACATTTAAGGCTAGTTTCTGTTTTCACTTATTAGTACAGTATTAAACCTAGCAGCTATTCCCTTGGATCAGCGTCTGACAAAAATGACACAGGTAGTCTTCAGGAGTCTTGAAACTTCATCTTGAAAATGAATGGAAGCAATGAAATGGATTTGCGCTTGAAAACTCCTTCCATTAATAAAGTACTTTTAAAGAAAACTCCATCATATTAACAATCGTAATACATTTATTAGTTTTCCATTTCAATCCACTGTACACATCTCTGTCAATGAATTGAATGAACTGAAGGAGTGATACATTAGAACAAAGACATTAATATATATTGGGATTGCAGCTTGCATGATATACTTCTGAACAATCTGATCGGAAAATTCAACAGCGCTTTGGTAAAATTTCCCATGACTGCACACTGGGCCACGTTTTTTTAATCTTTTACTCAAATAAAGAAAATGCTGTATACTGTAGAATAAGGCAGCATTTTTTAAGGCAGCATTTTTTACAGCCCCAATGGCTCACTTTATAGTCTAATACTCACATAGACACACACACACACACACACACACACACACACACACACACACACACACACACACACACACACATACACACACTCTCAAGGTTGATGATTCATTGTGTACAAATGAACACGCACATAACAGTGGGTGCATCTTTGCACAGAACAACCAGCAGGCATACTCATATAAAGGCAAAAGAACAAAAAGGGAGGCAGAGAGTAGAAGAGGATGAGAAGAGGATAACAGTCAATCGTTTCAGACTGTACATAAGTGCTGGCAGAATGAGGATTACCATCTTGTCATTGCAGTACCTGAAGTGGATGTTAGACAAACTGAACAAGCCCAAGAGATGACCACTTCCTTACAAAAGCACGCATTAAGGGAATAAAAATGTGTCAATATATTCAAAAAGAGCGGTTCAGTGGATCTAATTCAGTTATGTTTCGGAATAAAATGACATTTCTATTCAGGTTTTTATTTACTAGCCCACTCTCTGCACACAACAACTCAACCCCGTGCTCAGTTCATGACAGGGGAAAAACGTCAGCCCGGAGCCGCATTTCATTACATGCCATGTTTAACTACACGTACTTCTCCGAAAACACACACAAGGCTTATAATGTGCTTAATATTCACCATCAGGTGAATAATTTTTATCCAAGTCTGATAGTTGGAGGAGATGGATAACTCAATTATCAGCACATCCGTCACACAGCTCCCTGGCACAGTAAAGGCAGCAGCTAAGATTGATGGTAAGATGAGACCGATGGCTTCTTCGTCATCACATCCAGTCAGTGGGCCTGAACATGTGCCCCCCCTCCCTTTTCCCTGCCTCCCCCCTTTGCTTTTCGTTTCTTTTCCTTTCTGCTTTTATTATTATTATTTTTTTTTATCTGCAGCCTTCATATGCGAAGCATCATTACCCCTCACTCCACTGAGGAAAGTGTATTACGAGGTTAGTGTTTTGGCAAGGCTATTGTTTGGATGATGAATATATTTGGTCAGGGAGAGAAAATTAGTTGTGTCATTTGGAGGAGAAAAAAAAACAAAACAAAACATCATTTCTCATGGATTTTTTCCTTCTTCTTCTGTGCTTAAGAGCAACCAAGAACGATTAACAAAAAGGCTAGAAGTTCTGGTACTAGTTTAAAACCGCAAAAACATAAATAAGCTAATCAGGAGAGCCGTCACACGAGAGCACTGCGGTAATTAAATGAGCGACTGTCATGGTAAGAAGGGCAGTCTGAAGGAAACCCAGCATGCTTTTCAGTGGATCGCTGTCATTTTTTTTCCCCTCTCCCTCAAACAGAACGAAAGAACGATTTTAAGAAGGCCACTTGCCTCCACATCAAACCATACCATAAATTAGAAGAGAAAGCATGGGTGATGTCACCCGATCACTCTCATTGCACTGACATCAGTTCATTGGGCAGTGCAATGCAAGCTCTGTGTGTGTGTGTGTGTGTGTGTGTGTGTGTAGGGCGGGGTGGGGGGGGTGTGTGTGGGGGGTCTCTACAACTGCTCAGGCTTAACAATGGGAGAGCACATTCGAAATGTCAAATGTAAATGTCAATTAAAAATTACAAGGGAGCTCCAAAAGGTGCATTTTGAAGGGGCTGACATTTTTTTGACAGGGCAGAGTTTATCGGGCGAGGCAGCCCCCAAACATGACGGCATGGATACTGTCAGCTCCCTACACACATGAGCAGGAAAGCCACTGCTGAATACCGATGGGAAGGTCCTCACCATCATATACAATACATCTTTAAGGCAGCGGCCGTATCAGAAACGACGAGTGGCGCTGATCGGGAAACGCCACTCGTCTACGGAAAATAACGGCATAAAATTCATGATTTCAGACAGATGCCACTTTTTTCATTCAAGTGTCGTCTCGTTAAATGCAATGTCCCTCATAGTCTAGGAATGTTCCCGGTTGTGGGCCAGTATTTTCTGCTCATCAACTTTTTTTTTTTTTTCTCAAGATTTTTTAATGGGGCCTACTAAAACTACTAAAAAAAAGTGTTTAAAGTCTATCACCCTCTGGTGAGTTCTGATTCTCCGGCACACAGCTTGCCATTTCTGCGAATGCCATTTCCAAATAAAACCTCACAAAGCTAAGAAAATGGCACACAGTTGATTATTAACTTGGCATCGCTTGGGAGTTCGGTTCGACTCATTGCACGGATTTGTAGGAGTCATCTTCACTGAGCATCTGTTACAGAAATCAAGGTCCACGAATACAAGGTACATAGACGCTGAGAAAAACAAGGCCTTAAAAAAAATACAACTAAAGCGCTCAGTTCACAGTGGACTATATAAAATAACCCTTCTTACACTGCGGATGTGGAGTCAAAGGGCGATGCTTTATGCTCAGTTCTAATGAAAATAATTACTTTACTAATCTCCTGCTCTGAAGGTGATGACCCAGTCATCAAATAACATTCAGGAGACATCATTAAGCTGACGTGAGGTGCTGCCCTTTCCTGCTCATCATGTCATTGTGCTTCCGAAACTCAAAACTCAGCATCCGTTTATTTTGGAATGGACTTAATAATCTATGGCAAGCCACATCTAGACTAATAGGTTTAATCTAGAAAACCTTTGTGTTGTAGTTGGCTGGTGTGAGGGAGTTATGTGGTTTGTAGAGCGGTCTTTGTACAAGGTTTCTGAGGTCAGGAGCTCGCGGCTCTGCACCAGTATGTCACAATGTGTCAGCCGACCATCATCCACAGCTTGGCCAGTGGGGGTGACCTTTCAGTTTTACAGATGTGTAAGCACACATGCAGAGAGAGAGAGGGATTATTTTTTATTATTTTTATATATATATATATATATATATATATATATATATATATATATATATATATATATATATATATATTAAAATATACAGGGGTGTGAAAGTGTCCTGATTTCTTATTTTTTTTGCATGTTTGTCACACTTTAATGTTTCAGATCATCAAACTAATCTAAATATTAGTGAAAGATAACACAAGTGAACACAACATGCAGTTTTTAAATGAAGGTCCAAAACTACATGGCCCGGTGTGAAAAGGTGTTTGCCCCCTAAACCACCCTTAGCAGCAACAACTGCAATCAAGCATTTGCGATAACTTGCAATGAGTCTGTTACAGTGCTTTGGAGGTATTTTGGGCCACTCATATATGCAGAATTGTTGTAATTCAGCCACATTGGAGGGTTTTCAAGCATGAAGCACCTTTTTAAGGTCATGCCACAGCATCTCAATAGGATTCAGGTCAGGAAGTCTTCATTTTGGTTTTCTTCAGCCATTCAGAGGTGGACTTGCTGGTGTGTTTTGGATCATTGTCCTGCTGCAGAACCCAAGTTCGCTTCAGCATGAGGTCATGAACAGATGGCTGGAAATTCTCCTTCAGGATTTTTTGGTAAACAGCAGAATTTATGGTCCCATATATCACAGCAAGTCTTCCAGGTCCTGAAGCAGCAAAACCCCAGACCATCACACTACCACCACCATATTTTACTGTTGGTATGATGTTCTTTTTCTGAAATGCGCTGTTACTTTTACACCAGACGTAATGGGACACACACCTTCCAAAAAGTTTAACTTTTGTCTTGTCAGTCCACAAAGTATTTTTCCAAAAGTCTTGGGGATCATCAAGATGTTTTCTGGCAAACTGAGACGAGCCTTTATGTTCTTTTTGTTTAGCAGTGTTTTTTTTTTCTTGGAACTGTCGTGCAGACCATTTTTGCCCAGTCTCCTTCTTATGGTGGAGTCAAAACACTGACCTTAACTGAGGAAAGTGAGGCCTGCAGCTCTTTGGATGTTGTTGTGGGGTCTTTTGTGAACTCTTGGATGAGTTGTCGCTGTGCTCTTGGGTAATTTTGGTCGGCCGGCTTGGGAAGGTTCTCCATTGTTCCATGTTTTTACCATTTGTGAATAATGGCTCTCACTGTGGTTTGCTGGAGCCCCTGAGCTTTAGAAATGGCGTTATAACCTTTTGCAGACTGATAGATCTCAATTACTTTTTTTCTCATTTGTTTCTGAATTTCTTTGGATCCCGGCATGATGTCTAGCCTAGTCTTCTAGTCTTTTGGTCTACTTCACTTTTTCAGGCAGGTCCTATTTAAGAGATTTCTTGATTGCGAACAGGTGTAGCAGTAATCAGGCCTGGGTGTGGATAGAGAAATAAACTCAGGTTTGATAAACCACAGTTTTCACACAGGGCCATGTATTTTTGGATTTCTTATTCCCTTAGCTTGCAAAAAAATAATAAATCAGGAAGAAATATTATATATTATATAATAATGTAACACATACACACACACACAAACAGACAGATAGATAGATAGATAACCCGCATTGCCCGTAATAAGAAAAAGAAATAAATGAATATAAAAAACTAGGTGACAAGTGCATTCATAAAAGGATAAAGTGCATAATCTTTCTAACTGAGACACTTCAACAGCAGCGATCTTAATACTGAATATATTTTCGCTTGTTACTACTTCAGGAGCAATTAATTGAGAAAATTCAAGAAAAAGCTCATCTACACTTTCCGAACGATACAATCTCACAAAAATGCATTCGAAACAATTATTATAGCCGATATAACCATTCAAACATTTCTTTCCACCATAACGCTGCTATGTTCAAATCAGATAAGACGTAAAGTTGATGAATTTTCTGAAATAGAGATGCTCCAACAACAGTTCTAGTGACAAGGGGGGACATTAGCAAATTAATATCGTTATAGTTACACATTAACATGTTTGCTGTAAAAGAGCATTTCAAAAGTAACTGCAAATTCAGAGCCACTTGTGCGATAGAAACTGTACATAATTAATTCATATTCTTTAATTCAACATTGATGGAGTCTCCAGTGTCAGAACTGCAATAAATAGAATAAAAGAAAAGAAAGAAAGAGCGCTTGAAGAGGAAAAGGCTTTTTATGTAAAATGTTTCACATTCTTTCATTAAAAAAGAAAAATGTATGATACCTTATCCATTGATTATCAAAAATTGATTAACAAATAAAAATCTCTGGGACATGCTAATAAAAAATAAATGGTAACATGGTAATGATTATTTTCCAATAACTGCATAACTATAGTTTTTTTTTTCTTCCACATTTATGTTTCAGATGTTGAATCTAAAAAAATCACTTCTGTATCATATTAAGACAAAAATAGATACGCTGTAGTAAGCTGATAAATCATTGAATGGTATCGCACTATTTTTATCTTAATAGTATTTTCCCTCTTGCACGTCCCATATATCTATGGGGTGAAAAATCATTTCAAGCTGCATGCACTTCTTCATTGTTGTATGTGAAGTACAATGCTGCAGTGATGAATTGTTTGGAAAGCAACACTTTTTTTTTTTTTTTTACAAACCAAATACAGCTGTTTACATGACCTCAAATGCATGGCTTGCTTAGAAAGCCTGCCTTAGTTTGTTTGGTTTTAAAAAACGATCGGGCATCTCTCGCAGAGAACATGCTGAGCTTTCGTTCTGTCAGTCACACACGTGCACATATGCACAGATGGAAATACAGAGAAAAACAGCTACATAAAGGCATATGATGTCAATCTGTAGACTGCCGATTCTGTAGCCAGCTTTCAGCTACAAAGCCACAAGCCGTTTCTGTGACACAGGCTCCGAGTACTCTTATCTTCTCAGTGTAAGATTTAAGCCCCGTACCTACTTCACCTAACAGCCCAGCCTATAATATGCCCTTAAGAAGTTTAAATCTACCACCAAAAGTTTTAATTGTAAATATTTCCATCAAATACGGTTAGTTTATACACTACATCAACAAAAGTAATGTGACACCTGACTTTTCACAATCCTATGTGGTTCTTCCCTAATAGTATAGGATGCTTTTGCATTAAAACTTTGCCATCACTTGAACTAGGAGACCCAAACCTCTACCATTATGACAAAACTCTTGTGCACAAAGCAAGCTTAAAAATTTTTGAATATAGAAGATCTTGACCCTATTGAACACCTTTGTAATAAATTGACTGCACCACAGCCCTTCTCGTCCCACATCAGTACCTTACGTTACTAATAAATTTGTGGCTGTATGAGTCTGTCTGGCTGTACGAGTCTGTCTGGCTGTGTGAGAGAGAAATCTCACAGCCACAGTTCAAAATCAAATGGAACATCTTCCCAGTGGAATGGAAGCTATGAATGAATTTTATACTCAGCAATCCACAAACATTTGTCCATATAGTGTATGTGCAAGAGATGCAAGTCATATCAGCTGCTGCATAAAGAATTTTTTTTTTTTTACATTTTTTATTTCTGTATATGTATTTAGACCACTGTGCTGCTACATTTTACAATGAAGACGATCATTTTAATAACCACAGTTAGTTAATTTAGACTTTTTTTCTATATTATATTCCTACAGTAAGAGTTTTTTCACAATGAATTGTAGGGCACACACTTCATGTAACTGAAGATTAATAATAAATATATACAGTATATATATACAGTATATATATACACACACACACACACACACACACACACACACACACACAATCCTCACTTTGCAGACATTTACTTTACGAACGTTCGCGGATACGAATAAATTTGTTCGGAGTTCGAAAAAAAAAAAAAAAAAATGGAGGAGAGCCGCCGCTAGATAGTCGTTGACCGTAATGGGTCTACATGTTGCGCACTGGAATAGAGGACATTTATTTTTTAAGTTAATTTTTTTTTTTTTTATTAATTAAAAAAAATAATTATTTAATATAAGATATTGTTACAGTATTTCGATTTCTTTTAGTAATCTTCAGAGACTGCTAAAAACTTAATGTCTTATTACAAATGTCTTACCTGTTCCAGTAACTCCAAAACTGCTCGTTTAGATAAGTGCGATGACTCTGCTCATCCCCAAATGAGGCCTTGCTTTCAATCCAGTGCACAATATGGCCTTCAACAGCTGCAATTTGAAAAAAATAAATAAAAAATTTAACACTGCATCACTGTTTTTTGCACTGGATTTAGTTTGCTATGGCATTTTGAATGCAGACAGATGTGTAAATCTATCTAACTTTATCATGAAGAAAAGCTTCTCCTGAGGCGACATGTGGTATTTTCTTGCAAGATGCCTTTATAGTTTGTATTCAGAGGAAAAAAACCTCATAAGACATGAAATGGCATTATTTTAACATTAGCTTGACAGTTGGGACTGTGTGTGAAATAACTCTAGGCCTATAATAGTCACTGCTGACTGACCGGGTGATTCTTTTCATTCTGATTTTCCAAGCACTTACCAATGGGGACTTCTAGGATAATGTCAGGGGTCTTGTCATAACCTTTGGCCCGTAGCTGATTCTCATCTGAGGGGAAACATTTTAGTCAATTAATTAAATCGCACTAATCAAATTCAGCCAAATAGGAAGTGGACTTTATGCCTAAGTGACAAAGTGACCTTTATCATATTCAGGCACTAATAATAAAACAGCATGGGGTTTGCTACTCGCTTTCAGATCATTGGCCTATAGTGTAGTGCAGGCGAATAGACACGCGAGAGTTGAAGTATGTTTAAAAACAAATGAATAAATAAGCTCATACCGAGTGCTTCAAGTACCAACGCATTTATATGTTGACTTCCTACCAAGTATGTAATACACCGGTCAAAAAACACAAAACAAAAAAATAACTTTTTTTTTTTCCCCACACACTGAAAACATCACATTTTACATCTGCCAGTGATTTGCAAACACTGCACAAAAATCCATCAGGCGCAGGCTGGCGGGGGAAAGCATTGAGCTGGTGAGCTTCATAAAGAACAGAAAGGACATGGCTGGCATTATAGCAGCTGAAAGCATGACCCTTGTGCACGTGTGCCTCTGCCATTGTCCTTGACTCCTGGCGCGGTTCGACCATTATTTGCGGAACACCTGATTTCTCCATTAAATCTCAGGCTGACCAGGTCATTCAATTCCAGGGGCTGGCCTCTCCGTCTTCAGCCAAGCTCGACTAATGGGCTGAGGGGGACGAGGGCTGAAGGTCTTGGACTGTGAGGGGGTCCGGGCTGTGTGGTCTCTCTCGACACCTGCCGGGCTGTTGACACCGTCATGCGGCGCCGATCGCCTTTTTACATCACCGTTGATTAAAATTAATGGACCATCCCTAGTGTTGGGGAGCTTATTTCCAATCCATTTATCAGCTGGGCGAAGCCGCCTGTGTGACCCCTGCGCCCCAAACTTTGACAGTTTTAGAACAGTCCTCGCGGCCGTCTCTGCTAAGGTCAGCACTCGAGGCCCAAATAAATGATATCTTCCTAATGATAGAAAAAAGACTGATTCGAAAAAACGCTGCTTGCTTTTCTGTAGGGTATTGAGATGGGGAAGGAAAAATAAGGAAATTTCACACCTGGCTACTCACAACCTTAACTTTAAGTCTTCCAACATCATGATGCTTAGGCTGTGGCAGACAGCAGGTCAATATGCATCTGTCTATTGTATTTATGGTAGAATCTATTCTGAAAACGAGTGCAAACCATATACATTAGGGAGATTTGGCGTGCTTTAGGCACGTTTGCTATAAATTGAAGTATGAAAAGGAAAAAGGACCAAAACCTGGTGGCTTTAATTTATAGCTGATAAAAAAATAATAAAAAAAAAAGAATTCCTCATGTATATTGCTGCTCACAAATAAAAAGAAACGGGAACACACAGCTTACCTAAAAAAGACAGGTTCTTCTCTCTGAGTTTCTCTCGGAGGATCTCCTCATGCTCCTGACCAATAGAGCTGATAAACCACAGTTCAGAAAAAAAGCAGGAAACAACTTTTACGGACAGCTAAAGAATTAAATCGATACCCGATGACTTTAGGTCTGTTTGCTAAACATTTCTTTAAGTAAACATGGTTTCGAACGGATAGTAATGCAAGCTATTTTAAATTGAAATGAAGTGCAAGTGGGAAAAAAAAGCAACTTGTCAAATTTGACTCATAAAATGGGGACAGTTTTACCTGCATGCAAGGTTGCTATGGAAACGCCTAGTTACTGAGCAGTGTTGCTGTGGCAACACCAGAAGGGTGTAGTATTGTATATGTGTGTGTGTGTGTTTTTAATATAATATGAATACTTGGGAATAGCAACTGCAATAAAGTTGAGAATCAATAGGATCATGTGTAAAAATCTTGTGTTTTTTTTCTCCCCAGACACTAAACAATACTTAAGATGATCACAATCACCTGGAACTGTATTTGAAAATGATGAAATGTGGCATGGTGCATTAAATGGTAAACCTAATGCAAAAAAACTGCAAGACAAACTTTAATATCAGATGTGCAGTGGGTTGGGAAAACACCACCCCATAATATCAAACTGGGACGGTGCATATATTATACACTTCAGGCTGTTGATATTGATTTGACTGATGGGTGCTTAAAATGTTCCAATTTATCAGAACAGGTCTGATTTCATGCTTAACTCCTGCTAAATGAGCTCATGTGCCTTTCTGCAGAGACATGCCACTGAGAAGAGTGACTGCCTGGGTCATTATGGGGACGTCTGGGTGCAGGCACTGGAGCAAGTCCCCTGATGTCATAGTGCAGAGCCAGAAGAAGAGCGAGTGGGCTGGTTTGATGAACCCCTCGGAGAAAAAGCGAGTGAATGAGGAATAATGCTGGAGGGAGAGGTGTGAAAAGAGGTAAAGAGGCAGGACAACGATGGTGGGCAGGGTAGGACAGGGATCAGTGGCCAAGAACAGACAAGCCTAGCAGGGTTCTCAGCTGCCTGGTCCTAAACAGCTTGCAGGCTGACCAACTCCACCTCTCAATCTCTCTCTCTCTCTCTCTCTCTCTCACATACACACACACACACAAAATAGTCTCAAGAGTGCAGTATTTATATGATGACCCATTTCTGACAGCCCATAACCGTCCGTCTCCCCTTCTCTGATCACTGAGACTGCATCGCTGCATTGATAAGTGGCTGTCATTAGGAGTACAAACTTATGAGTAGCTACGATCAAATCAGAAGCACATTCTTGATTTGAGCTTACATTTAAAGCAGACCACAAAGATGTTCAATCACTGGTCAGAACTACGGAGAGGAAAATGTCATGTTCAATCAAAAACAGGAAACGAGGAAAAACTTTCAGTAATGTACTGTATTATATTATATACACTACTAAATCATTTTAAAACATTGTGTCCCCCCATATATGTTTAAAACACATTCTAATTCAGCAGCACTTCAGCACCATCCTCCACCATGTCGGTCAGCAGCTCACATGTCCACATGCCTGTAACCAGTAATACGCCACAAAATTCCCTTCTCGTCCTCTAAGAGTTCAAATCGGGGTTGAATCGTGTTCTCAGAGAGATCAAGCCACACTAGAGTGCTCTTATGGAAGTGGAGAGAGGGCATTCTGACAGGCAGTCTCTTCACATATGCACATATGTGTTTCGTGTGTTGAATCGAACCATGGTGCTTTGTACTCTCTGGTGCGGTTCTTTAGACAGGTGAGAAAACAGCAATTGCGCTCAGGTAACGTCGAAAACATTTGACCGAGGTGGACTAGGTCTGATTTCATTCAAACTCGAGTACAGTTTGAGTGCATTGAGAAAAGCTATTTGACCCTCAGTTGACCAAACACCACTATGTACTGTGGTTTGTAAAGAGCTTTATTTATTTATTTTTTACTTGCTGTTATAAGCTGACATAAGAGTTAAAATAGACCTAAAGCTCTGTTGGAATATAATTTATTCTGGATACACCTGAATTTCATGTCCAGAAACAATGGGGACAAATTAGCAAAAGGTTTTTTGGGCAAACACTCCAACCCATTTATACTTTATCTTCAGAGCTTGCTTTGTGCACCGATGCACTGTTATTTTGGAGCATGCTTTGGTCTCCTAGTCCAAATGAAGGGAAAATTTTATGCAAATACATCCAGAGACATCCTATACAATTGTGTGACTCCAACTCTGTGGTGACAGTTTGGGGAAGAAACTCATATGACTGGAAAAATCAGGTGTCCCAATGTTTTAGTCCATAGTTTAGTTAGCAATTGGCACCAAAAGCACTTACTGATTAACTTCACTTGGGCATCACAACTGTATTATGGGGTAAAACTGTTTGTTTTGTTTGTTTCAAGTCTCTGTGATTAAACAGTGAATAGTTTCTTTTATAGCCTACTACAAAACTCAAAATGACCCTGATGCTCATACACGAGATCAAGTTTTCAACCTCATGTTGTCTCTGGGAGTTTTTTCTTGTCAGAGTTGTCTCTGGCTTGTTTATGAGGGAGAAATTTAAAACTGTATCTGGATTTCTGTAAAGCAGAGCAGCTTTGCAACAATGTCAATTAAAATGGCTATATGAATAAAGTTAAATGTCACTAAAGCGGACATTTGATTAAAAAAAAAAAAAGAATTAAAAGAAAGCAGTTGCACACCTCTGATTTAAATTCAGCAAACAGACTTAAAGGTGAGAATCAGAAGGCATGTGGTGTGTAAAAGACTGAAAGATGAAAGGAGTCCTCACTGAAGGACAAAGGACAAAGGTCCATCACGGTGATCTGACAAGTACTCTCCAAGGTGCTGATAAATCTCCCATAAGCACACACGAAAAAAAAAAGAGAGCGAGTGAGTTAAACAAGATTTTACTTGAAACCTGTGAAATATGTGAATTTAGTGAAAGCAAAGCTTGTTTGCAAAAAGCAAAAAAAAAAAAATACAAATAAATCCTGTTTCCATGTTGTTTCTGACAACCTCTTCTCAGGAGCAACAGGAGAATAATGCACTGCTAACTCTACAGATAGTTTTATATACACAGTTTTATACACACACACACACACACACACACACACACACACACACACACACACACACACACACACTTGCTGGGCGATATATTGTAATATAACAACATTATAAGAAATTAGTACCCTGCACTTTATTTTTTTTAAGTATCATTAATATAGTATAGTAATATGGTATATTATCATTGACATAGTTGTTTACATTTTTTGTCATTACAAATTAGGACTAAATAAATGTTCAATCAAACTGAACGTTATAAATTTTTTTTAGAATACTTTATTGATCCCACAGGGAAATAATTTCTATATCAGATTGGTGTAGGAAGCTGGAGTCAGAGCACAGGGGCAGCCATATTACAGGGCCCCTGGAGCACAGCGGGTTAAGGGCCTTGCTCAAGGGCCCCAAGCATGGCAGCTTTTTTGTTTATTTTACTACGGTTAAAACCTCGCTCGCCCACTCACTCACTCACTCGATCACTTGCTCGCTGAATCTCAGGTGAAGCTGGACACATCTCATCTCCGTGAATAGCACCTCGTCAACTTTAGACTTAAAATTTTATGGGAAAGGATACTGTTTGATGCAGTCGACCAGCGGTCCATAACAGCAGTCATTTATAGTGCACTGAAAAAGAGGGAGAAGAAATATTGCGGCGTGGATCAGGGGGGTTGAAAGAGGGACTCTGTGCACCCGTTAAACTGATAGCAGGAAGGGAGGCAAACACTGGATACGAGCTCATGCCACGCACCAGTACAGACGCTCACATGATGCTATTAGCAAATATGAGACTCTGGATTATTTACTGGCCCTGGATACATGGCTAGTCATGTTAATTAACATGCATAAATGTGTGTGTGTGTGTGTGTGTATATACACACACACACACACACACACACACACACACACACACACACACACACACACACACACTTCACATGGACATCCCAACTGCATCATTAATCACTAGTTATGCATTTATATTTAATGCAAAAAAGTGACAGAGACGCCGACCGTACCTGTTCCACATGTATGGCGAGCTGCACATCTGGAATTAAAGATGGCTCCCGCAGCATGCTGTTCAGGACTTGCTTGGATGCTAATAAGAAAAAAACAAATCCACACATGCACAAAACAATCAGAAAAATGTGACTACGGTTTAACAGACAGGCAGAAAAGAAACCTTTTGCCCCAATTGACTAGGTCATGGCAGTGACAGGTGGCTGTTAGCGCAGCTGTAGACACAAATACCATATTTTACACCACTTACTCTGACATGTTCTGCACTCAATTGGGTAAAAGCTCAGAGCCGAACGAGATTTTTGCGCAGATAAATGCTTCAGACGCGTTATGAAGGATGAATATTTTGTATCTCTCACCACATTCCAGCAGCACTAACGTTATAAATCACATTTGGTAGGCCATTGGATTGATTTCTTATTACTGCAAAGGCAAAAATCCCCAAGTCATTTTTCACGCACATTCCGATTAAATGGATTGTATCGCCGCGTGACGAAATGGAGGACGTGCCCGATTCTAATGATGTATACGTATGGTCATGAAGAATTGCCGCTGCTGCCTTGACACTTCCAGGAACGTTTCTATATTCTAAAGAGGAGTGGCGAAAGAGAGAAATACAGAAGAGGCACTGGAGATTTGGTCCAGAAGCAGATTTTAGGAATAAAGGAATGATTAGAGGAAAAGAGATGTGATAAAATAGAAAAAAAACAAACAAAAACAAAACACTTCTTTCAGCCCCCTCTAAGATCTTTGTACCATGCATGCTTTTATTAACCATAAACCTCTCTCCCTCTCTCTCTCTCCTTCTAGCTCTCTCTGAGGTGCTGCTCCTTACGTCTCATTCCAAACCCCAGTGGAGAAATGACAAATATGAGGTGTACGCTGTGATCTGCCGCTGCTAGTGAGACAGAACAAAGCCCAGTCAGCACTCCTCTCTCCCTCTCCAATGCAGAGCCCAGGCCTGCGAGGCACCTCATTTCTGCTCTCATTTTTCTCGGAGATTGGTACCTTCACACGCAGATCTATACGGCGCTCCTGTGCTGCTCGCTGCTGAAGAAAGAGGGTTATATTTTCCCCTTGAGTTAGGACACCTCATGACAAATGATAATGGATAATCAATAAAGTGGGAAATATGAGGCAGCAAACTTTATGAAGCCACGAGACATATTACTCCCCAACAACACTCGTTTCCCTTAACAAAGTCACTACTCGACTGTGCCTAATAATCTGAAAGAAAATCAAAGGACCCGCAACCACATCAGCAATATTGGCAACTTATTCCACTTTAATGGCATTTTGATTGATTTTTTTTCCCCTCCTAATGGTAGTTTTATAGATTTGACGCTGCTCCTGCAAAACAGTACTGTGTAATAAACCTCCCTGAAGGCAAACAGCAGCCATTAAAGCTCTTGTCTTACTAGCACTCATAATTGGAGGTTGACCACCATCAAATTTTGGTGCCTCTCACATACACACCCTTGCACACAGATCGCATTTCAGCTTTTCATTTGCCTGACACTTGTTTTTTTTTTCTTTTCTCCCCACCCTGTGCTTTGTGGGACATATGTGGCACTTGTTTTCCCTACGTTTTCTGAAGGACGGGGGTTAAAAAACGATTGCAAAGGAGGTGACCTTGGAGCTGACATTGCGTGGTTTCAGCCATGCGCTGACCTGATGAAATCCGAAGGCCAGCGTGCTAATAAATCAGGCTGCTTTTAAAATGAGTTTAGCCTAATGCTCATTCATCACCAGCCGTAATGCCATTTGCAGCCTGGGATCCGCCGTTGCACCCAAACAGCCTAGTAAATAACAACAGAGCCTAACATCCTCGCATCACTGCAGCCTCGAACATCAGCATACATTTATTAAAGACGCCCCCCGCCTTTCAAACACACAGACACACACAAACACACACACCGCAAAGACTCCCCCTGCAGCACAATTTCACAACACACAATAGAGCACTGTAAATACACACCAAATTTATTGTAATTGTCCCGTGTCGGCATAAATTCTGACTGAGGTATCCTTATCTGAGCAAGCGTGCAGTGGAGGAGAATACTAAAAAGAGCAGCTTCACCTCCTCTGGGACTTGTACATAAATACAGAACCAGTGTTTACGGGAAAAAAAAAACGGAAAAGCAGAAAACACCAGTGCCGTTATCAGGCTCTGATGAAATGATGAATGGCACAGGAGAAATGAGCCTAACCTTGCATGATTTCTCTCCCCTTAGTCCTATCATTTATATCTTTTCTCCTTCTCCACCAGGATGAAAAAGTCATTATCTTATCTAGAGGAAAAAAAGAAAAGAAAAAAAAAACGGTAGAAACCTCATTAGAAGCCAACATTTGTTGAGGGAGGACCGTAATAAACAATAACGGATGATGATCGTTATTGCCCCTGACACTGATGAGCTCCTATGCAAGTTTGTTTATTAATTAAAATACCCCCCCCCCCCCCTTTTTCTTTTTTTTAAACACCCTCCCATTCCACACTACAACATACCCCCTTACGCACAAGTCATTGAGCTGCAGAGCTGCTCGTACATCAAACTTCATGGTGCAAAGGAGAGACGGGGCGCTGATAACGTGCCCCGATAAAGCTGATTTTCCATGATGAATCTCGGAGCATATAAATTGGCTAATATCTGAAAACATTTACAGATACTAGAGGAATTGACTACTTGTGGGACATGATGGATGTGCCTCTCAGAGCCCAGCGGACAGCTCTGCAAATCTCGCCCTGGCTGACTAAAGCCCTCATTTGATTTTCCAATTTACTTCTCTTAAATCTATCCTCCCAGTTGTCTGTCTGGGGAGGTGGAGCAGTGCTCCTTTCTTTCCTCCACCTATTTATGCAGTGCTGGTTGGTGGTGCAGGTTGGGTCCCGGCAGGGTTAGTGGGGCAGAACTGATCTGCCTCAGACCGATTGGGGCCGATCATGGCTAACAACTCGGGTCTGGGTCAGAGCTTCTCGCCAGCTTTGCGCCTGACTTCAGTTCCTCTGTTAGACAGTAATTAGTATACACGTCAAAGCAAGTGCTACCCACCTGCCTACCTCATTCAACCCCTCTACCGCCACACACATTCATACTCCATCTCACCACACATAGGCCTCTTTATTTTGCTGCTATTAAACACAACGTGAATCTTAATATTTATGAACCGCACTGCAAGCCGCAATCCCTACCAGAATCAATTACAGTCAATAAGGTTGTACTCCTCCATCATACAATTCTATTTTTTATCCAAACTCTATTAGTAATACTTCAATATTTCCATCCCAAAAGTGAGCACCTCGACGTTCAGAACAGTCCCCCTCCCGACAATGTGACTCTATAAAGCTCAGGTGACCAAACATGCTATGATGATAAATCTTAAACAAGTCCAATCACATTGTAAGAAAGGCAGTAGAAGAGACCTAATCTCATGTAAGGCCTTGGGAAAATGGAAAAGGTCAAATAGCTCACAAAATCGCCTTCTCGAAAAGAAAAAAAAGGGAAAAAAAAAAGGGGGGAAAAAGTGTAGCTAAATCTAGCAGGGCTTCAAATCATGGCAAAACACAGAGACAGGAATGGAGGGAGACTGGGAAAGACTGGAGTAAGAGAGTAAGAATTAGTTGGAAAGATTATTATATATAGAACATTAGTGGCTTTTTAGGTGCATTTAATGAAAGACCACAATGACCACATGAGAACTGCTGACAGACTGCTCCTAGAAAAACACTATCAAACTGCTATAAGCTCATTTGAGTAAAAAAAAAAAAAAAAAAATATATATATATATATATATATATATATATATATATATATATATATATATATATATATATATATATATATAGACACACACACACATTATATATACTTTTCCAGTCATATGTGGTATTCCCCCAAACTGTTACCAAAATTTTGGACGCACACAATCGTCTTTGGATGCAGTGCCATTAATTTTACTGGTCATTTGAACTTGGAGACCCAGACCTGTTCCAGGTTGACGGTGGTTTACGTGGGTTAAAGTGGATTTTGAGCAACCAGTTTTAGCGCTCTGAGCTCAATCACACCTATATCAGTGCCTGACTTTACTCCCACCATTGTGTCTAAATGAGTACAAATCTCCACAAGCTTCAACAATCTTCCTAGAAGAGTGAAGGGAATTATAAGAGTAAATTGGAATGAAATGTGGAATGCGATGCTCAGAAAGCACTTCCCATACTTATGACCAGATGTCCGCAAACTTTTGGAGATATGAATATATACACACACATACAGACACCCATAACAGACCCTTCCTGTCCTTTGCCATTATGGAAGCTATCATCATATTAAGCACATGCTGTAATGTATCGCCTTATATACAAACACAGACCGACCAATCGCAGTCGCCGCCTGCCAGTTTAGCAGTTTGGGCAAATCACACACGTACAACAAACAGTGCTGCCAGGGATGAGAAACAATTTAAATCTCTTTATTGATTCTTACCAAGTGATTGTGTATATATTCCACCGTCCCAAAGGTACAATTTCTGTGTCTCCTAAATGCAAAAGGGGAAAGAATGGGAATAAAAATAATGGTGCTGGGTAATGGCAAGTCGCTCACAGACTTGGAAAGCAAGGTCCCTTATATAGAAGTCTATTGATCCATGTTGTCCGCTGGGGGAGAGAGAGGGAGAGAGAGAGAGAGAGAGAGAGAGAGAGAGAGAGAGAGAGAGAGAGAGAGAGAGAGAGAGAGAGACATGTCAAGTCTAGGCAGTTGGGGGAAGGGGAATGATGAATGTGCCTGCCAATGCCACTGAACAAACCTGTTAGCTAATTGCCACCAAAGACAATTATCCTTGCATTGCTTCATAATGGAAACACATTACAAAACTCTAATATACACACAGGGAGATTCAGAGATCTGACCGCACAGCCTATGTGTGCTGAATTTCACCGCCCAAGGCCAGTCAGGTCACCAATGAGAAGGGGGAGAACAGGCTATAGATGTCAAAATAGAAGTCACCCAGGCCACTGCGCCTAACCAGTGGCATGTCAAATCATCACCTGATGCACAACAAAAAATGCAACCAAAAATAAAATAATGCAACTCAAATTCTTAAATGTTAACCCTTAAAAGCATGACTTTTCCCATGACATGGGAATCACAACTCACACCCCGAAGCTATCTGGCCAAGGACCATCTGAATCATCGCCCTCACTGTGTTTTCCCTCTCTGGAACGCTGCTCCAGTCTCCAGGACTACTATTTTGACAAGCGGTGGACAACGGTGGGTCCAACGCAATCACAAGCCTGACAGTGACAAATGACTGTGCTGTGGCCGAGTTGAAAATAACACACATCCACTTTAATCTCTTTCTTGATTAAATCGAAGGCGTGTGGTTTTGACATCATGTGATTCTCTCATAAAGCACCGACTCCTGGTTTGGCGCTGGGACGGGATGTGTCTGCTGGAGTGATACGGGGTCGGGGAGTATGCATGCGAGTGTGTACATGGGCTGTATTTTAAATGGAAGGATTGCAAGATTGGGGGAAAGAATGAGAGAGAACTCTGGAGAGTATAAAAGCAAGAGAAAGTGTGAGAGGAGGAAACCACCACAAATGCATTCGAAGGAAAGCTCAAAGGGAAAAAATAGGACGTCAAATCCTACTGACATCAGGGTGCAAATTAAAAATAAAGAAAGAAAGAGGGGAAAAAAAGTGTGGAATAAGAGCAAAATGATAACAGAAATGCAATAAAAAGGCAAGATGGGGAGACACTGGTGCCTTTTTTCCTAAATTGTGCATTTCTAGACTATGTTTAGTAGCGCAATGGATCCACTATCCAGTTCCAACACACCAAGATAAAGTAGCTAAGATCCTTTTTTTTTTTTTTTTTTGGCTTTAACAACCTGCTGCTAATGGGTCCTTTAGTACTACCTACTTGAACTTTTCTAATAATGTATAAACTATAATTACAGTATCTGCAGTGAATAATAATACACATTTGTTTTATTGCATTGATTCTTTCCTTATTATTTAACACAATAATCTCAATTCTCAAAAAAGTTTTTTCTTTTCAAGAGCACCCATTATCACTCCCTGGCCCATCAGTGGTATCTAAAAAGGCTTCATTTCTCTCTCATTCTCTTCTCCTTCTCAATTCCAGTGGCTTGAGAGGAAAAAGTAGAAGAGGAAAAAACAGGGGTTATAAATAACACTGATGAAATGGAGGAGCATTGATCTAAACAGCAGTTAAGTAGTGGGTGGTCTGCAAAGCACTTAATTGTCAGTCATGTGCCGCAGGTACGACCGCCACTGACCTGTTTGTCTCACGATACACACACACAAAAAAAAAAAAGAGTGCCGAAGCAAAATAAAGTGCATCTACTCACATGCTGAGCCGCTGTGCTCCTCCAGAAAGCGCTCTAGCAGCAGACGAGCCAGCAGAGACGGGGACAGGTCCACCTGGAGGACAAGACAGTGCTCTTTTAGGTCCTAAACTTTGCGATAGACATTATTATTATTTTTTAGAATTCTGTTAGAAAACCGTAATCAGTATAGTGTCATAATGCCAAAATCTAAACCAGAACCAGCGCTTTGGCACGTGAAACACCAATTACCACTCGGCAATCATTTCATTGTGTTCGAAAATGACATCCCTTAAAGTTTACATACTGAATAAATGTTTTTACCTCTACGTTTTATATTTAATATGGTCTATTAATGGCAATCGTTCCTCTAGTAATTTAATATTTATAAAGGGAAATGTATAGTACATGACGTATAGCAGCCAGGGTGCATTTCCACATCATGTCCAGTGTTTCTGGGGAAGGCTCTGGATCCACACATACCCAGAGATGAAAGGAGCTGCACATGCTTTATCTCCAGATGTTTTGAAGAAAGTGTTAACAACAAATTTGAACTCTCTAAATAAACTGCCCAGCTGGAGCACAAGCTTTATTTACTATTAAGCCACATGAAATTTGACTAGTCTCTAGACATACGATGTTAGATTACATTTTAGTTGATTTTATTTGTATATAGTGCTTTTAACAATAGATCTGGTCACGAAGAAGCTTTATAGATATCCCAAAAAATCCCTAATGAGCAAACTGACGAAGCTGATAAATTACTACTTTTTTTTTTTTTTTTTTTTGAGTTATTACAATTATTAATTGTATCTACTCCTAGGTACTACTATTACTACTATAGTAATAATAATAATTATTATTTTCATTACAAAATTATTTGTTTGTATTCCCCATGGATTAAACTAGCAATTGTAAACAGAATGAAATTATCCACCGAAGCAAAAAGTGAGACGACGTTTTATGGGAAGCACAAATCTTTAAGTTGTCCATGTGAGACTATCCAAAGCAGGAAATGGTCGAGAGAACTCCAAGCAGATGTAGGATATCAGGATGAAACAAGCACTCAATTCACATTAATATAGTGTTGATTTATTTAGAAGAAAAGAAAAAAAAAAAAAAAATTATATATATATATATATATATATCTTTGTATGAAAGCATTCAATTGTATGCAGGAGATAGAACTGAACAAATCTTACTTTAGTACTACTTGAGAAAAGATTTGTAATGTAGCTCAATGGTTTAATGCGTAATTAGGATGCTTAATATTTTTGTAAACATTTGCACCAAGCTGAAGAATTGAAATCTCGACTTCATTCTCAACTTTGTGCATTAGCTAATGAGCATCAAAAAGTGTGAAGTCAAGACGCTGAGACTCGCACATCCTTGTGTTTTGATGAGTTGCAGACACCCCGGCAATGCTTTGTATACCATTGAGTAATGGACAACAGGACAACACATAAGGTGAGGACTAAAAAAAAAAAAAAAAAAAAAAGAAAGGGGAAAAAAATATATATATCACACCCGTACACAACTTTGCTGAAAGACAGAGACAGTGCGAGGCTCACGTATGAGGCAGTGCAGACGTAGCTAGGGCCGGAGCTGATGGCAGGGCCTGCAAACACTCACTAACTCAAAGCTGGAAGGAGACACCAGAAGCAGAGTGGCTCTTTGAAGGCAAAAACTTGAAAAGTATGAATGCTGGCTGGAAGATCAAGACTGGAGCTGACATGGAGCGCAGCACCTATGGCTCATTTAAAACCCTTCTACGAGGAGAAGTTGACACACCAATGGCAGCAGATCCATGCTTATTCCACCTTATTCTCTCTTCCCTCTGTATTTCTCTCCCTCTTCCTTCCTTTCTTCCTGCCTTCCTCCTCCCTCCCTCTTGCTCACTCTCTCCCCATCACATCCTGTATCCCGAGGTGGGATGCTGGATAATTAATGTCTTTCAATAAGTTGTTACTTGAAGAAAACAATGTAGCGGCAAAATAATTAGTGTGTGAAAGCAGCTGGAGCAACCACACAGCCCCCCCACCCCTTAAAAAAAGTGAACACGTATGAATTTTGCTGAAATAAGTAATATCGGTAGATAATACCCTTTCCTCTTTAGTTCATTAAACATCTTCTGTGTATTTTTTACCCCTCTGCTGTGAAGCTCGGAAAGAACATAGCCAAAAAGCACTTCTTCTGCTTGTTAGCATAATTGGGACCCCAACGGCGGATTCCGGCTCAGAATATAGCTCAATTGTAGCGTTTTTATCTCCTCTGTGATCCTTCCTGGTGTTGCTTGAAGCAGTCCACGCAAACCACAAAAAGATTTACTGGCGGTGCTGTTTGTTAACATCTCCATAATTCTGCATAGAGAATGCAGCCTTGACAACAACCAAACGTGTCTATAATTATTACGGCAGTAAAGAGACTGTATTCATCTTCATTAGGGGCTTTTGCCCCCCCAAGTATCCTCTTGTCTTCTTCTTTAGCCTGCAGGTCTTTTCCTCTCTCTAACCCACACAATTGTGGCTTTTCTTCCCCTATTATATTCCTCTTTTCCCCTCGTTTCTTTCTCTTGCACACATACACACGCACTTAAATATCACAGGATAAGGAGCTCAGAGCCACCACTGTAACCCACATCAGGAGTGACACTTGAAAAATGGCAACATTACCCTTGGTGGGGCAGCCTGAATAAAGACTGCCTGATTAGTTCAGGTACTTGCATTCTCCTAATTTTCATATTAATCACGAGCCCATCTCGCTCCGACGCCGGACTCCGGCACTCGCCTGTGAAGTGTGAGCAACATTTACAGATGCCTGAACCCCGAAACCTTTTCAGTGTTCATCATTCACAGCTGAACCGGTGTCACTCAGAGAAGCTAGAAGTCATGGTTGATGGTGAGGAATTAAAAAAAAATTTTAAAAAGCTATTTCTATTAAAAAAAAATTAAAAAAATTAAAAATGGAAGGAAATTATAAAAAATACCAACACAACTAGAATTTTCTAGAATAATGAGACCACAATTGTTTTACAGAATGAAACAAATGAGAATAGAAGTAGCAAAAAAAACCCTGGCAACACAAGCACATGCCCACTGCAACGAGCTAACAGCCTCCTCCTATACTCTTAGGAAAAACATTCCAGGGATTATAAAACGCACAAGAAATTGACTACGTGTGGCCTTTTTCTTGGGTGACCTGAGCTTTAAATTTAGGGCTTTGTAAAGGTTATCTGATTAGGAGTTATTTCACCCTGACCTCATTAGGAAAAGTGCACATGCTGACTTTTTCTGTGATCTGCAAGTTGTAATAACTCATTACGCGAGCTATATAAAACCAAATAGTGAACACCGAACACACACTTTGTCTTCTTTTCTTTTTTTTTTTCCTCCAGCTGCCATGGGTGTAGAGGTGAATGCGGATCTCATCATTATAGACTCACATTTCTCATATTTTTTCTATCATGGCATTCCAGATTTATTCTTATTGGTGTTGGTGTTTTTGGTCTCCTTTCCTCATTCAGTACGTTTCCTACATTACCCACAATCCCATTCGATTAATTCATTTCTGCCCACATTTCATCTTAAGAGTGATGCAGCAGCGCTTTATTCTGTCCATCTCTCTCACCTCCTCATCTCTACACTCTGCCCAAACAGATCAGGTTCTTCTGATTTCATGCTGACACTACCATCAGTGCCATTGTGCTTGTCATCTCTGGTCACAAACTAGACAAGCCAAGTCTTAATAACTCAAGTGTAGCTGCGCTGCATTCTGGGTAACTTGCGATCAGCCCAGTGGTTGCTGTCTTCACCATATTTCATGTTCGATTTCTCAATAAATATGACATTAAATATTGACAGAAATAATAATGAGCGAATTCGGTTTCGTTATAAGGAACAAGCAGTCAAAACAACCTTGCTGTTTGAAGCCTTATGTTGCTGAAATTTTCTCCATCCTTAATCACCATAATAACTTCACTAGCAGTTTATCCCTGTGAAGTCGGAGTAGCACACACCTGCTAACTGTTTGAGAACAAGAAATAAAAATACAGCACCGACCAAAACATCAGCTCTGGAGTCACTAAAATCATCATATATAACATTTTAATATAATAAACTCGATATTTCCTTCCATGTAACATTTTAACATATTTCATGAAAAGGAAATGACTACTGATCCTACAGATCAGTGAGAGAGTCATTAAATCAGCTCCCCTTTAACTTTCCAGTAGAGAAAATACATGACTGCAGACTATATACAAAGACTGGAATTTTCTGATCCATTTGCTAGTAACCATCTTTTGTTGTTCATACAATTTGCTAGCGAGTTTGCGAGCCAGTTGAATTTTCACGTAGTAAAATCCCTGGTAATGGCATAGACACTAAGATATGTTTTGCTCTTCTGATTTAAAATACATTCTAGAAAAAAAGTTTGTACAGAGTCTAAAATCAGACAGATCTCTGACTTCCATATAGGAATATTTTTCAATATTCACAAACAGAACACAATGCAGATAATCAAATCTAATCTGGTTATCATGATTGACAAGTTTACTACCAATATTTTTTATTTCCTGTTTCCATTAGTGCATATACACATGTAACATTTTCCAAATTTCAGGATCTCTGTTAATTCTTATCATCTCTGGTACATTATATAATGCCTACTTTGTTTTTAAATGCCTTTATAGGCATCAATCTAAAGCTGATTTTAAATCTATGCCAGAATGCCAATTGAACATGATGATTGATGGCGGCTGGTGATTGATTAACATATGAGAAATACAATACTTCTAGAAGACAACGTGGATAAATGGCTTACTATTTAGTTCCTGGAAATTCTGAAATATGAGCTAATACATATTTTATGGTAAAGAACACATTTTGTACATTGATGAGAATGTAATAATTACATATTCTTTAATAAACAGCACTGTTCAAATATTGTTTTAGAATAATTCAATATCATAAAATGAAAAGGCAATCAGTGATAGAAGATAAAAGAGAGGAGATAAAATGTGCAATTTGCTTTAAAACTATGTTCATATCTAAAAAGTGTTTCAACATAAAAATATGTCTTTCTGTGGCGACTAATTGTGCAAGGAAAAGTTTGAAATCCTGAAAATGATACGATAAAACAGGGTGTTGTACAGTAAATAACCATGTAATTTCCATGATTTGTATTTTGAGGTCGAGTACTCGAGTACAATTGGAGGATGTTTATGAAAACAGCACACTTTATATTGTGTTTAATATCTGTTCAGCTAGAAAGGGTCATCTGAGGCGAAGCATGATCATTAAAGAGAGGATATTAACTCAGTTCATCTTGATTCTCAGTGCTATTATCAGAGTAAACATCAAATTCTAGGTTTTATGGGATGCATTTTAAGAGGCCGTGGCGATGAAGAGGGTGGGAGAGCAGTCCCCCTTTTAATGGGACACACCAGAGACACTGCAGGGCCTTTTCACTAGCCATTAAACACTGAGAGTAACCCAACGTTAATTGTTAATATGCTGACTGGCTGCAATGCACATGAGACACTGGCTAGTCAAGGAGAAGACTCGCTTATTCTTATTACATGCAAAATGCTGGAACTTGTTGGCCCTGTGCGACCCTTTAAACATTTGTGTCGGCAAACTATTTGTAAAAACTTCACACAAAACTTTCACTCGGTCCAGGAGCGTAATGGGTTTCTTTTCAGTACGCAATACATGACCATGTACAAAATCGCTTTGAATGATTCCAGTAGAATTTTCATTGAACGCTAATAAAGCTTTTGGCTGGAAAGCCGATCTGATACGTCAAGCACAGATATAAATCGAAATAATACATGCAGACCTTTGTGTGTCAATCATTGATTGTTTCAGAAAGCAGCATTTATGAATGTCAATTATGATAATGACAGAAAAAAAAAAAAAGTATTTTTACATCTGTCTGAGGAGGATACGGCCTAATTGCATTAAATAATTGGTTAATAGGCAGGACCATTTGCCCAATTTTTATAAGTACTAACAGGCAAGGGAAAAATCTGAAACACCGATTCAGTCTTTGAAAAGATGGAGCATTCAGGGATAATTGTGTTTGTGCCAAAATCTGCTGCAGACCTGCCAGGGCACTTCAAAAGTAAAATAAATAGCAAGCTATAAAACTGAACGAGAAGAAAATACACAAAGAGAAAGAAAGAAAGAAAGAGAGAGAGAGAGAGAGAGAGAGAGAGAGAGAGAGAGAGAGAGAGAGAGAGAGAGAGAGAGAGAGAGAGAGAGAGAGCGAGAGAGAGAGAGAGAGAGAGAGAGAGAGAGAGAGAGAGAGACTCGAGAGGGTTTAAGCCATTACCTCATTGGCTAACTCCAGCAGGACAGGGTCTGAAGGATGTTTGCTGGCTTCACTACGGTACCTTCATTACAACAACAAAATAACAATCATGAAAAAAAAGAAAGAAAGAAAAAAAAAAAGAGCGCGTCAAACAGACATGTGGATAGAGGACAACAAGAACAGGCCAGCCAAGACATGCTGACATCCCGTAGGCTTTCCCAACGGCCCCTACGGCATTTCCAACCCTTTGTGTGGTTAAAAACGGTGCAGTTCGGAAACCTCAGAGTGTCCTCAAATCAGACAAGCATGATCATTAACAAAACGAAGGGGGCTCTGCCTCCTCCCCGACAGAAACCACAAAGCCTTCAGAAGATCCCACACAGATAATGTGCGAGGTTTCTTGTTATGTAAGCAGGTTACCGCTGCAGCTTCTGGTTTGCGTTTTGCAAAAACAACACTCTTAATAGGCTACCAGAGGCTAATTACGATATGCAACAAAAATGCTTCCTTGCCTTGAGCCACTATGCTTTTGTTGTCTCCTGATTCGATTTTTTTTTTTTTGAAAGAAATTGCTAATAATAGGCCACCATGTGCCTAATCAAGGCAAATGTCCAAGTCAAAATTTTATTTTCTATTTTCTTTCCCAAGCGAGTTTGTGTGTGTTGCACATTTGTAGGCTTAGCAGGTGCGAGTGGGGATCTGGAAGGTCTGGTGATTTGTTTAGAGGAGATTATATCTGTCACTGGAGCCCACCCACTCACGCGTACACACACGTCTAGTGATTAGTAGGTAGAGTGGACTGATTCTTACCTCTGGTAGTAGTCCTCGATGACATCTGCATGATGTTTCACAAGAGTTCTTTTCATTCTTTTCTGGAATGACACAATGAAATGTCTGTTTTGTTTTTTTTTATTCCACCTTCTAAATAAGCACATATTTTACATTATTCATAAGTAACAATCTTTTTTTTTTTTTTGGCATAGCGCATTTAAAAAAAAAAAAAAAAGAAGAAGTCTTTTTCTTTTCATTTAGATTTTTCCTATGTGAGCAAGCAGCATTATTGAATCTCGGCAAGTTGTGCTCAAAGGGGTTTTGATGTGAGTAATGACAAAATCATTCTCCCTTGACTTAAACCTTCAATTAATTTCCACTGCGATGAAACCACAACAGATTAAACCCCCCCACCCCCACCCTCCTCCCCTCTCCACCTTTTAAATGCTTTATTTTATATGTTTCAGTTGCCATCTTAACCAGGGGAAAGAGTGAGCACGGCTTAAAAAACAACTTATTTAAAAACTACAAAAAAGCAATTCCAGGGGGACACGCCGCATGAGTGACACCTGTCACAGGGATGATGAATGACTCCATTTTGTGCCTCTGCAGCCTTCTGCCACTCCCGGCATCGGCCATTTATCATCATCGGCTGTCAGCCAGGGAAAGCGGCAGTGACAGTGCGAGTCAGCAAACATTTAGCACACGGAGCCGCACTACACGGGGAAATTATTATTGTCAGAATAATAATGGTTTAGCATAATTTATTACAGGTCCACCAAATAAGCAGGGGCTAGATGTTATTAGACAGATGGATGGGAAGGCTTGGCAGGATTCCACCGAGACTCAGGCAGGGCCTTCGTCGTGTGAGTGGGGAGAGGAGAGGAGAAAAAGAGAAAGAGAAAGAAGGGGGGGCATCCTCCGAACCAATCAGAGAGCTGGCAGTTCAATTACAAAGAAATAAGGGGACATTCATCATTCAATTAGGCACCTGTCAGGCCTCACAAAGGAAGAAAACTTCTAACCTGGTACTCCTGGGAGAAGATGCTCAGAAGAGTGGACTGCGAGTGACTGGAACAAATAAAAGAAGGACAAAGTTAATTACCAGAGTGCATTGCACAGAGACAAAGGAAGAGGGGCGCTTCAAAGCCGCGGCCGGCTGCCCTGTAATCTAAAAGAACATGAAAACAAGTGTGGCAAAGTTGTTCCAGATGAACATCTCGGACAAAAGGTTCCTGCTGAGATGCGTAGTGAGGGGAGGGAGGTAAGGTTACAGAGACTGCGGATGGTGTGAAATGAGAGAAAATAAAAGCACTCCCACTACTCATATCACTGTCCACTGCATCAGACAGATGCTT
Organism: Silurus meridionalis; assembly: GCF_014805685.1. NCBI lineage: Eukaryota > Metazoa > Chordata > Actinopteri > Siluriformes > Siluridae > Silurus > Silurus meridionalis. The sequence continues at coordinate 18,808,170 of NC_060891.1, read as the reverse complement.
TAGTCCTTCCTGTCTTCAAGAACACCTTGAAAAGAAGCAAAGGCACAGACAAAATGAAACATCACAAATCCAGATGTTAGCAGAATTTTAGTCCTTCACCAACATTTACAAATATACATTTTATTACCATCTTGTATCGGATGGAATGTCCTATAGTAGACCAAATGGTGTTTGGCGGGTTGAGGGAAATGTTGCCACACTCTCTGCACTGGCATATGGGACATTTTGGAAAGTTCCCATTGAAACCGGTGGGCTTTGAAAATGGAAACTTTCACAGCAGGAACCCAGGAATCCCAGGAGTCGCTCAATTCCATGGCTTGCCATAAGATACATTCATTTTCAGCTACACTCAATGGCAAACACCTGGCCATGAAGTTGGACAAAAAAAAAAAGGAGACTTCTGACCCACTGCTGGTATTCCCTTTACTAACCAAAAAAAAAAAAAAAAAAAAACCGAAAAACTTCCCATTAAAAAAATACATTAACTTGCATGCTGTACTGAATACTACTGTAACTGCAGGTACTGTAACTACTGTCTCATGTGATTTTGTTCCACGTGCTATCTTTGCTATACATATACAGTTAAACTTAATAGACTTCTCTTAGAGAGTAGAAATGTAAACTCAGACAAGAAAGTCAGGATTTCTACCTGCCATGAAATATTAAGTCCATATTTGACTCGGTAATCAATCTAGACACGTTCCTCTAAAGCACCAAAGAGCTTATATTTAGATTTTTTTCTCATTAGATTCATAATCAACTCGATAAAAGTCGACTCAGGGACGGGGTAGAACAAAAACATGACAGAGTCCCCTATGCAACATCAACATCTCAGCACAAATGTTTCATATGGAAGGGGTGAAAGGAGGGGAAAAAAACATCTTTGTGAACACCGATCTCCAAGGAAAGAAGGCTGACACAGAATTAATTTACGATGATATGCATTGGGTCGAGGGGTCAGTGCAATTAAGTGGGCCATTAAACGGTCAACTGTCAACATGTGAACGCTTACGGGAGAGAAAGAAAGGAGAGGGGGAAAAAAAAAAGTCTTCTACACTTCAACCTTGCACCTGAACATTTCAACAACATTACTGCTCAATTCTCGCGACATGAGCGTCCCCTCTGCTGAATCCCACATCTGTTAGGTTTTAAATGGATTACTCTCTATAATGATCATGATTACGCCCTAATTGCTAAATCTTTGCCCTGTTAAGTTTAAAGGGAGGTAAACTGCCCTAAATATCTGTGAAAACATATCTGCTTCAAATACTGAGTCAACCTGTGGCCAAATACTCTCCCCTTGGTTAATACAGGGACATAAAAAAGAAGGGGAGTTAAAGAAAAACACCCAACATTACATACAAAACATATTTAGCCGAATATGGCCTTTCTAATGTTTCTAAACCAACATGTAGAACGTCTTTTCTACCATCATGGCTAAGCTATGGCAGACTTTTCAACAATGGCTACTCAATTTGTTAAAACACACAGCAACACCACATGCTGTACCACATGAACTTAACTTTTATACTGTATTTACATATATTACAATGTCTATTCCCTACTTCGGCTTTTGCCAAACCAACTTGAGACTTCACTGGTTTGCTAACCACAGGACTGTATCAAAAATTTTATTTGTATAGCTGATGTGGTGATATAAAGAACATCTTATTCTTTTCTAAGTGTAAGTTTGTCCCTGATGAGTGAACCGGTGGCAACTGTGGCAAGGAAAAACTCCCAGAGATGGCATAAGGAACAAACCTTAAGAGGAACCAGATTCAAGAGAGAAACCATCCTCATCCGGGTTGCACCGAATGTCTATTTATTACAGATAAACCATGTTGCGGGATGCAGCGATGGTGTTCAGAGCAAACTGCTTTCCAGGAAACCGAGGTATATAATTATTATAGTTACAATATTGAAATTGCTACAGAACAAAACTACATTTAATACAGTATTTTACTGGAGAAACGTAATTTCTATGCATTTTAGATCACCAAATGAAAAATTGAATAAGTAAGACAAAAATAGTCAAAAACTAAGAAAATGATTTAGATAGATAGATAGATAGATAGATAGATAGATAGATAGATAGATAGATAGATAGATAGATAGATAGATAGATAGATAGATAGATAGATAGATAATTTATTTAGAATCAGGGATGGAACAGCAGGTAGCGATTTCACCTCTTTAAGATCGACTGATATGTGCAATATTTCTCATGTATAGTCAATAGTGTGCAATGTTACTCATTTTAAATAATGTGCAATGTTATTTATTAATTTTTCTTACTTTTCATAATGCATATATACTTTAATTAGAAAGTCTGTGTGTAATTTATTTTGTGTAAATATTTTGTAAACTCTGAGAAATGCACAAGAATTCCAATCTAGCTGTGAAAATAGCAAATCAAATAAACGAACAAAATCTCAGGTTCAATCCTGATCACACGATACAGTCTATGCCAGAAGAAAACATCTCGCTAGGTAAAACTGCCTGTGCTAAAACAACCTCAGATATAAAGTGTTTTTCCCTGTGATCGATTGGAGTCCTGTCCAGGATGTATTCCTGCTTTGCACAAGCGATATGATAAAGATAAATGAATAAATTAATATTATAAAGACAAAGCAAGTACATAGATATAGGTATTATCTATGTATTATCTATCATAGATGAGCTCCAAAAGGTTTTACAGTCACTATGCTTAAAAAGTCAAATACATTTTTTACTGTGAAAAAAAGCCCATTTCAGCCATAACAATGTTACTAAATCTCTATTATCACTCGATTATGTTGTAATGCAAAGAATTTAGCACAATATCTAAAACTAATTGCATAATCTCCCGCAATATAGGACACAAATAACAATCAATAATACAGCAAATGAAAGTGAAAATGAAACCCCAATGTGACTAAAGGTATGCGTCTGATAGAAAAGGTCTAGAAAAAGTGAGATGCCAGTTATAGGTATGAAACTTTGCTTACGTATCTGGCAAATGTTATCCAGTATCAGGTGCCACATAGTCTTATGTATTCTAAATAATAGTTAGAAACCCTAACGTTAGACATCCTGACACTTCAGAGAGTAATGAATGAAAAAATATATATCAACGTCTCTTGCTACTACGCAATACTATACTGTATAATTTATACTGTATAAATTCATTTGTAGAATATCAGACTGCACCGCAGTTGCTGAATACATGTAAACCCGATACATCATAATTCACTGGAGTCTTCCCACTGCAGAATAGAACATTTACAGCAGGAATGCAGGACACTAGACCAAACAGACACATGCAATTTATTACACAACTGACTGCTAGGCTGTTCACCCCGCTTCGATTGTTCATATTCCCCTTTTTTATTTTCTTCTCGGCCGAGCCGAGCAGTCGAGAATGAGAAAAGTAAACCATTTCAGTTTCAAAAAATACCAACAAGTCTGATCATTTGAATGAAGTAAAAGAACATAATAATGATAACCACACAAACAGTCATGGATTCAGCAGGGTATTTACAGCATGTTGGTAAGGAAATCGGGAAAATACTTCACTGGAATAAGAATGAAGAGAGCCATTAGGAGGTCATAGAACAGCATTAAGCCTATCGCCTCTAGCCTATAATTTCAAACAGGGAAAAACAGAAGGTCTGCAATCAGATCAGTGTCTTGGAAATCATTCAGAGCATAATTACCCTTCTCTCCAACCTACGACATTCCATTAATATGCATGGGGCTGAATATAGCATTGAGGCCAATTTGATTAAAATATCCCACTCCGACTGTTCCACGGTGGCTACTTAACGCTACTGTCACCCGAACAAGTTAAAACTACACTGCCTTGATCATAACTATATACACAACAACCTGCATGCCGGATCATTGGGAATTTTGTGTACAATTTAATTGCCAATTCTTTATGGTAAACTATTAAAAAATAAATAAATACAAAACACAGAAACAAAGCAGGAGTTCATGATTGGAAATAATTGTTTAATGTCCTAATGTGAATTAATTTCAACCTTTTATCCATTTTAATGTATTTATTTTTAACTAATGATTAATAATAAAAAATGGCAGCGATTAACCTAATGAATACCACCTGGCTAATGATATCCGTCTCATATGTTTCAACAATAATTAGCGCTTGCTACATCTATTTGTGGCAGGGCAGAAACTGCAGCGAAGCGTAGCAAATTTTATTCCTAATGATTTAAGGACAGGCTTCAAACAAAGGCAAAAGTCTGGAAGATTTGCTATAGCTGGAATCAATGAGCTGTATGAGCAATATAGCTGACATTTCTGAGACTAGATAAAAATGTAATATATATATATATTATATCAGTCAAGAGACTTTCAGGCTTGATGCTTGATGAGCACTAAATAAACTAAACATTCACTAAATATGATCTGAGGTTAGACTGCTTCTCAAAGCTTTTTATAATTTTTTAATAATAAGTAATAATAATAAGTGTTAGGCCTTAAATCTATATTTTTGCTCCACCAGGTCTTGTTTTGCTTTATGCTCTGCAGATGTAAATTGCCCTAATTATACATGCTGATAAAGGCAAGGAAACATCTGTTTCAGCCCAATCAGCAGCATATGAAGATAGAATGCACTATAGTGAAAGATTTGACATGCCAACACCACGTATATTCTGACTACATACGTTAATTATACCTCAAAAACATGTTCAATAAGTTTTTATTGAATCAAAGTTCTCAGTAGCTTTTGCACTGGTATGGAGTTACTTATGAATTACTTTTTAGTTCATTACAGAAATTTTGACCGAAAGCAATGTTAGATGAAATCCATTTAATATACTCAAGAACTGGCAATGCCTCATGGTGGGGGGCAAAAACTTAAGCACCTCTGAGTGTATAAAGTTTTTGCTGTTCTGCACAAGTATTTTAAACCTGTACTTTGTGCCATCATCAGCTATTCAATAGCATCAATATTCACAAGGCTATCCTTGGTTTAATTATGATTAGCTATGAAAGTGTGTGTGTCTGTGTGTGTGTGTGTGTGTGTGTGTGTGTGTGTGTGTGTGTGTGCGCGCGCAGTGATTATGACTGAAAAAATATGCCACGTTTCTAACAGTGTGACGGTTTTACTTTGTCAAGATCCATGTAAAGTGTGAAATGAGGCCTCTGTTACCCATCAGGCAAAGAAAGCAGCGCATTAGGCTGACCAACTGTCTGCTCTCTCAAGGACAGTCACAATGCTTTTCCCCCTCCATTCTGCGTAATTTGCTTCAGTTCTCTTCCGCAACTGATCCCAGTGAGCAAACTGATCCTCAGGCAACAATCCTAGTACACTCGCAGCACATTCCCAGAGCATTGTGTAAGGCAGTGGGATGTGCCACATTTCAGGGAAAGCTACATTTGTCATTACGTGCCACGGCGCTGATGATTTTAAATAATGCGCCCAGAAGCTGGAGCATAAATCACCACAAGGTGAAGACATGAACAAAATCATTTCAAAAAGTCATCATCTGCTCTTTAAAAAAAAAAAAAAAAAAAAATATTGGTGGCCGTTTTTAATGCTGCTTTCAACAAATGATTTTGCAGGCAACTGTGAAGAGGAATGTGTCTTATAAGTAAACGGGTCTTCAACTCTAACCAAAGCAAATCGAGCACGCTTCAGTAGCACCGCTCTAAAAGAAGTGAAAGGTCTTTCTCATGTCCGCCGTCTCTTTTTCTCGCTCGCCCTTGGCTTTCTTCCTCACGCCTAACCACATAAACAATCCCAGTTGTGTGATGAGGCCATGTGCATCCCTGACAGCGCAGCGATCCACTGGCCAGGCCAAAACCACAAGCCTGAGCTGCCAGTTCCACTTTTTGTTTGCAGCGTGAGACAGAGACGTGTGGTCTTCCGCAGGAGAGAAATGCCTGGCCAATAGCTCTATGAGTCAGACGTCCAGCCTGCTATCTAACGTCAGCACGGCGTTTTGACTGCACTGACCAAACACCAAGCATTCTAGTAAAAATAACGGCATAGACACTAAAGGAAGACTAACATAAAACCAAAAAAGAACAATCATCTTGATTAAAAACTTTGCTTCCAACAATTAAACAATTTGTTTGCTGAATGCATAAAAGAAATTCCAAAAAAAGTCTCATGAATTTTTAGTGAACCCTGAGAATCCTGAAATTGGTTAACATATAATTCGGTCCTCTTGGTTTAACAGGCATGTAATAGAGAGATAAACAGCATAACTGCAATAAATAATCAATGAGTAGCCCCTTTACTTCAAACCCCAGCTTGAGTATTAGCATCAAAAACAAAGTGTCTGTAGCCAAGAAAATCAGCATATCAATGGCACATGCCACAACAACACTGGCCTCAGGTTTACTCCAAAGAGCACACTAGATAAACCCCAAATAACAGAGAAATTAACAAATGCTTGACATTTGCTCAACATCCATTATTCTGACACTTCTTCAGAATTTCAAAAGGCTGAGTGCATGCTTAATCAACATTCATATTCCCCAAGCGAGCCACTGGCACCATATTGCAGCCCGCCTCGGCGCTGATGAAAACGGCACATTAGGGCCCGTTTTGAAAACGTTCAGGGACTCCGAACGGATGTGTGTGGACGTGTGGGTTGTCTGCTGCTCGTGGAAAGGGGGGAGCGAGAACGAGCGCAGCACATTCTCTGTTTTCAAAGCGCATTCAAGATAGGAGCATCTGCACCGATCTATTCTCTTCCCACTCCAGCAGGCCAGCTCTGCAAACTCGACAGACATATGCAAAGTGAGCTGAACGCCATTTGGAAAGAGGGGAGTGATCATTACACCCAAATTCATTCATAGCAGTGTGCAGAGGGCTAACGGAGGCGTCTCACTCCTGGGACAAAGACCAGAGGGGAATGACAGTGGTCCCACATGATCCCAGTCAGCCAGGGGAGCTCCGCCAGAGCATTTCCAATTCTAATATGAAGCGCAGAGAGAAAAAGAGGGAGAGATAGAGAGAATGGCCTGTGCCTGATGTCACATCCCACCACTGGGCCATCACGCCATCATCATTCCCCCCCCTCGCTCCAGTCTCATTGTAGTGGCAGGACAGGCCGGCCAAGCAGGAGGTGTGCTGGATTTGCATGGCTCTCCATTGTGAGCGGGGGGAAAAGTGACAGCACCGTGTCCAATTCTTTTCCCTTCAGAACGACTCGAGCTCGGCAGGAGAGGCCAGGCTGACAGATGACTCCCAACATCTGTGTTACGTGAGCGATACAGATGAGGGACTTTGCATCCCCCATCTACAGCCAAACGCATAGTCAGGGCTCAGGCACCCGGTGCAAATCAGCTTTAAATGACCTAAAAATTCAGGCTGGATTCAAATGTTTTTGTTCAGAACACTGCATTTCTATTTTTACTGTATACATAAAAATAGCATGTGCATAGTAAAACCTTGGGACAGATCATTGTTTCAGACTCTGAACCCTGAATACTTTTAAGCAATATTTTAGTTATAAATTCTCCCCCTTTTCGATTCAGTGGCACTTGGATTTTATATATATAAAAGTTAATGCACTTTTCCAAAATGTAAAAGTATAAGTTACTAGTGCAGAGTTCTACAAAAAGCTTTACGAACGAGTTACGTTCCGAACAATCGTTCCTACCATGAATTTGTTTGTAAGTTGCTACTGTGTTCGTTATTGACTACACGTATCTCCTAATGATGTGAAAGCTATTAATACTAGCAAATAAACAATTAAATATACTAAAAAAATATTTATACTACAGATACAATATTTTATATTAAAGAATAATAATAATAAAAAGAATACAATTAATAATAATAATAAAAGTTTACTTCAAAAAATTCAATTCCACATAGTCCAGTGCGCATCATGTAGACTTGTTGCGTTTGATGACTATCTAGGGGCGGCTTTCCTCCGTTTAGAAAATTTTCAACAGGTTTGTTTGTATCTGCAAAAGTTCGTAAAGTGGGGAGCGTCTGGACTATTGCGTCTGGACTATTTTCTCAGTAGAACGGTCTGCTATTGAGTGTCAGTCCCTGAATGACATCTCTTCAAAGTGTAGCAAGTTTGCCAAAAATCTTAACTCTTTAGTGCTCACAAACATTTCCTGGCAAAAAGTCCAAAAGCATTTACTCAATTGGCCAAAATACTACATGCATATACTGGTGTATTTACAACAAATGCATCTGCACAGCTTTGGGTGCTGTAATGACATGATATTCGCAGCAGGCCTGACACGGGAATAATACGGGAGACTGATTTTAAGTGGGATGGGATATTCTTTCATTTAGTCCATGTGGCCCCGCGTTCAGCATGGCTAGCGGGTTGAGCAGTGTGACAAGCCTGGAAGATTGGAGGGATTCTCTGCTATGATTCTGTGAGCATGGCATTCCCAGCAGGGACAGGCTGCACGAGAAACGATGAAGGACAGAACTTGCTGTTCCCTAAACCGCCAAAAAAAAACAGGCAGGCTGCCTGTCTCGACTCCAGCACTGACTAGGCCCTGGGCTTTGAGGCACAGCGGAGGGGGGAAATCACAGCCTCTCACTGCCGTGCCTCAGCGCATGCTAAGAGATGATGGATGGCCTAGTCGATATGTTATGTCTTAAGAGCCTGATTTCCTGCCAGTCCAATCACTAACCCTCCAGAGCCCGGCTCAGCTGATTGGACAAGCAGAATAATTTTGCAGGCTGTGAAAAACACTACCGCCGCGCCTGTCCGTCACGTTCTTAGATAATGTTCTTGTTTTTAAAAATTGCAAGGCCTCGCTGTGACTTTTGTTTTTCCCCCTTTTCTTACATTCGGAAAATATGAACATAACACAAAAATGAATCAAAGCCTCCTAACACAAGCATTTATTGGCATGCACAATCATCCAAGTCCACTCAAAGATAAAAAGAAGAAAACTGCAAATATGAGCCAGATTGTAGTTTGCCTTAAAAACAAAACACAGATTTATTGGAGGGAAAAAATACATGAAAATTAGGTCATACATCAGGCCAGTCTGTAAGGACAATAGGATATAAAAAAAAAAGTGGCTGGGGGATCGGCCTAGCACATATCATATTCTATAAAACGCTGACGCCAATAACAAAGGCATGTTCACTGTAGGCTGTGTATCCCTTGGGGACCCAGTGCCTTATTCTAGCAGTGATTACAGCACTATGAAACTAGGAAGCTCCCAATTCATGCGAGTCTCTAAGTGACCTCTAAAGGAACGGGGCTGCCTCGGAGGCCTTGGGGGATTACATGTGTTACATTCAATAAAGAGCAGTCCCTCATTGTCAAGGAGACACACAAACAAAGCCATTAACCCCGGCTTATACAATGCATCCTCACTAGAGTATACGACCAAGCAATAAGCACAAAATATGAACGAGAATATATAGTGGCTTTTAAATGAGACCGGACTAATATTGTGATGTGGCAAGGGACAGAAATTTACACAGACAACAAAAAAAGAAAAAAAAAAAAAAGCTAGACTAGCAATGCTGTATCTAACCATGCAGACAAAATCATCATCATCATCACCACCATCATGGTTAGACTAAATTGCTTAATGAGCACTTGGTTCATAAAAATTGTGAATTTGAATTTTACATCCAATCTATTTTACATATAATCTATTCACCAAAATATCAAGGATTATTTTTTTCCCCCCTCATTAAAAGGCCACACAATGGCAATGTTTGAATTACCACCAAAAATTGATCCTAATCTTAAATTCACTCCCAATACAACAAAAAAAAAAGCCTGTTGAATACCTTCTATTCAATTCTACGAGACTAAACATTGTATGGACTGTGACACCATTTCCCAGATGAACCCGGTTTGATTTGGGGTTTGTTTTCATCACGGCATGTACATTTGCTTACACTTTGGACGTAAGGCAGCATTTGTGTTAATAACATAAAGGCAGGGAATATTTGATCACAATGCTAACATGCCCCCTACAGCCATTCAGACCCCATCCTATTGTCCAAGCAATACAAAGTTTATTGTTGTTTGTGGTGTAATGTGAGGTTCATGCCACTAAATTCAATGTAGTTTCACAGATTTATCATGAGACTAATTTGAAAGTTTACTATATATTAATATATATTTGCACACAAAATGGATGGAAGTATTGGGACACCTGACTTTTCCAGCCATACAGGATTCAGGAATTGTTTCCACAATATTGGAAGCACACTACTGTATAGGATGCCTTAGGATGATGAAGCATTAAAAACTTCCCCCTCACTAGAAATCTCCTCAAGCACACTCTAAAATCAAGTGAAACATCCTGCCAGAAAAGTGTAGGTTATTATAACAGCATAGAGGAACTAAATGTTTAATGGGATTTTCAAAAAGCACAATCTTATGGATAGGTGTCCACAAACCTTTGTCCATATAGCGTACACAAACTGCATAATTAAGCCGGGGAATTTATTTAAAAACGACGATACCCTCTTAATCATAAACAGCATTTAAAGTACATCAATTCTGTCATATTTGGCAAGCAGTAAGTCTAATAAACTAATAAAACATTGATGCAAAAAGCACATAATATTCCACCATTTGGCGAGTTTGTAAAAGCGTCTAAGCGAAGACAAACTGCAACCCCAATCGTCTTTGTTTCTGAACTGTACTAGTCTAGACAAGAATTTTAAAGCAAAAGCTCCTCTTACCAAAAATCAGTAAGTGAATGGCAGCCTAACTCTCGCTGGACTGCGTAGCACATTCATCAAAATGACAAAGTGCAACAACTTCAGCGATTATCCTAAACGCTCTGGGTTTGGATTTGAAGTGAATGCTCTTACCTTCTCGCCACGTCTAAATATACTTAGCTGGAATATAAGCATCCCCAACCACTAAATTATAGTCAATTAAGCCTCAAATCCTTCAAATGCTCAAGCTCATTTTTTAGGGCTTAAATATGGACTATGTAAGGAAGAAAATCAATCATGGTAGGTTGTGCTGTTAGAGGAAAATAATAAACGATAGGGTAATGTGATGCGACCTGACACAAACAGCATGCCCCTGTTTTATTCCTCTTACACCAGAACAATTTTCCAACACTAATTATTGACTAAGCAGAAAAGGATTGTGATTTTATTTCCAGTTGTTACATTCTATTTTATATAACGGACACAAAACACTTTTTGAAGGAAGTAAAACTAAAGAACATTCGCTTCAACATTTCTTCATTCATAAACCTTCGATAATTTGTTCGTCCTGGTGAGCACAGTGGTGCATCCGAGAGGCAGGAAGACACTTAAAATTGGACACCAGGTTATCACAGGGAATCATACTTAGCATTCTCTCTCTTTCACACACACTCACAAACATTTAAGAGTAATTTAGTGTCACTAATCAATCTTCTATCACATTTTTAGAGTAAACCAGAGAAAACAAAGAATACCCATAGGGACATGAAGAAAACCGAACACAGGCAACCTAAGATCAGGAGCTATACTCAAAGAGGGGGGGAGATATAGTTTATTTCTTATATATCTATTACACAAGTTCCACAAAAAATCCTCCATTATCATGATTTCTTCATAATAATGTTAGAGGGAAGAAAAAAAAAAAAACATGAGTGTCCTTCTACAGCAGATCCACTTCAGCAAATAATAAAACAAGCTCAAGACACTGACCCGCGTTCATCACATGACATCAGTCTTCAATCACCCATCTCCATTGACGGAAGACGTTTGCGTCTCCGAAGCATATCTGTGTGTAAAGTCTACAGCATCGAAAGAACACACAAAACAAGCAGGACACTACGCAGACACACTGAAGGGTGTATGAGCTAATGGACATGGTTGTCATCAAATGAAAGAATGTTTTATCTTCACCAAACAGCTGGTCTGTGTCATCATAGTGCAGAATGACTTTTTTTTTCCCAAAGCTACAGGAAGTCCTTAGCATGTTGCAGATACAGTCCATTGAGAACATTTACAAAAACTATCCTCCGGTTTATACAGAGCTACAAATTTTAGCTTTTAAAGTGGCACCAACACCCTTATAAAAACGCTTCATGCACAGTGATTTAAATGTCAGCCAAATTTCTTTACACACACACACACACACACACACACACACACACACACACACACACACACACACCCTTAGAACCAGTCTGATGCTTCTCAATGTCAAAGAAGATTAAAAGGTATGAAATCATATCCTCACTGCACTATTAATTTCAGTCGAGAAGAATCTCAGATTTATGCAGCATAAATACTCTCTTGAACAACTAAAAGCAAATGTTTAATACAGAGAATTTATGAACGTTCAAAATGAGATTTATAGAGATTGAAGACATACAGACACACACACACACACACACACACACACACACACACACACACACACACACACACACACACACACACACAGTAATTTGCAGCAAAACAATTCAAATTAAATATATTCATTCATCAAAGTGTGAAGAAGTGTGCATGTCCTTGCCTTCCACCTGTTGTTTCTGGGATCCACCTGGACCCTGACCAGGGTAAATAATTTATCGACAATTTACTGAATGAAAAGCCATGTATGTCTAAGTGTTTGCAAGGGAACTTATACACTTACTTGGGGAATCTTTCCTTCAGCATCTTCATACACTGCCTTGTAGGTCGAAGCTGTTCAGTATACTTTGCAATTACTTTGTATTCTGCTCTACACAGCTTCATTTTCCTCATCTGTCTGCCTTCGGAGAGAAACGGAGTGAGAGAAAGAAAAGTTCAAGACTTGTGTTAAATTGCAAGAATAATATTGCAGCAATAAGTAGCACAAAAATTCATAATGCTATCCCTGGGGTATATTTCGTTAGCAAGTAATAAATAGATAAGTAAAGTAAGTATGTAAGGCAAGTAGGTATATAGATAAGCAAGTATGTAGGTACAGTATCTCACAAAAGTGAGTACACCCCTCACATTTCAGCAACCATTTTATTTTATGTCCTCAAGGGAAAATACTATAGAAATGAAAATTGGATGTGTTTTAGAGTAGTCACTGTGCAGTATTGTCTTAATCCTCCTGTTCATGAAATTCACCAGAGCTGCACAGGTTGTTGCTGGGATCCTCTTCCGTTCCTCCATAATGACATCACGGAGCTGCTAAATGTTGGACACAAGGCACTTTTTGCTTGAGGATGCCCCACAGGTGTTCAAAAGGGTTCAGGTCTGGAGACATACTTGGCCACTCCAGCAACTTTAGCTTCCTCAGAAAGGCAGTTGACCTCAGCGGTGTGTTCAGGTCGTTATTTTGTTGAAAAACCCTCAATGAACTGCAGCTTCTCAGTAGCACCATGACTGACTCTAGGCAAGACAACTTTCTTGGTACTAGGGTGACACCACACATGCTGGACACCATCTGAGCCAAACAAGTTTATCTTAATCTCATCAGACCACAGGATATGGTCCAGAAATGTATGCTCTTGGTCAGGTTGTCTTCAGTAAAAAAGGTCATGCAAACCGACTTGTTGCAGTGCGCAGCATATGGTGAGAAGAAAATTGTCTTGCCTACAGTCAAGCATGGTGGTGGTAGCATTATAGTCTGGGGCCGCATTAGTGCTGCTGATGGCAGTTCATTAAGGGAAACATAGATTCCAACTTATATTGTGACATTCTAAGGCAGAACATGATGCCCTCTCTTCAGAAACTGGGCTGTACGGCAGTTTTACAACATATTAACGACCCCAAAAACACCGCCACATTGACGACTGCCTTGCTGAGGAAGCTGAAGGTGATGGAGTGGCCAAGTTTCATTTCTATCCTATTGTCTCTTGAGAACATATAATAAAATGTTTGCTGAAATGTGAGGGGTGTACTCACTTTTGAGATATCTATCTATCTATCTATCTATCTATCTATCTCTCTCTCTCTCTCTCTCTCTCTCTCTCTCTCACACACGTGTGTGTGTGTGTGTGTGTGTGTAAAAACAGTGCAGTCACAACGTGTGCGTCAATGCATTTAATGCATATTGTCTCAGCAAGTTACAGTCTGAATTCAGTCCACTGTATACCGCATATATAACATCTAATATTTACTGATAAATAACCATTGCGTTGGACAGTGAAGCACATATTACACTTACACTGACTGAAATTCATATACACGTTAATAATGTAAGTATGCTATAAACAGCGACTGTATGGTAGGTTTTATTTGTATGTGCAACATTTTATACGGCATCAGTGACAGTACAGCCTAGCACGTTAGCCAAGATTACGTCAGCTCCATTCCAAACACCTCTCAGCTCCCTCTCTAGGTGCACTATAAAGTGTATTACAACAGTCCGCTACAATCACTATAGCGCACACTACATAGCTATAACAAACTCATTTGAGACACAACCCAAAACTGCTAACTCACTCTTCGTTCTCGGTAAAAACCAGAGAGAGTGAAAATCATTCGTTTAAATCTCTAGACACACTTAACAACAGCGCGGTTAAAACATATATTAACGTCTCTTGATCATTTGTTACCCAGAATGTAATTAATAGAACAGAAATCATTACCGCTTAAGGATATTGAAGTACTTCCTGGATCGCTCCCGCGAAAGAGTTGAAAGGCGGGCGTCATAAAAAAAACACGGTTCTGATTGGTCGTTCTTGTTGGAATTGAGTAAAGTCGTATTTGATTGGTTAGAAACACTACTCTGTCATAACGCTGAGAAAAATGGGCGGTGCTGAGAATCCTCCCATGAGAGGTAATTGCAGGTAAAGTCAGCATGATTTGAATTTATTTGTAAAATTATAATATATGCATTACGTTCCTAAATATAGATATACACAATACTTTTTTACTTTGCTTCTCTGTAATTAAGGAAATATTAGAAATCAGAAAATAGTAAATAATAAAAAATGATTTACGGATTTTAATTATACAATCCGGCCATAATGAATAATCATGGACTAATATTCGACTTGAGAAGATAATGTTATTTCTGAGGATTACAAAATCTTTTTTTATAAATTCCTTCTAATGAAATAATGTCATGTACTGTGCAATATGTGCCTGCGTATAGACATCATGTCAGGCTTTAGGCTCAATAAACGAAATCAATGCTAATGTCTAAAAATGCTTTGTATAGATAATGTGACTTAGTGATTTTAATACTGCTTGCATATCCCTGAGCAGGTTTTTATGAGCAGAAAAAATATATATATATATTTTTAAGGAAAAAAATAAATCTAGCAAATCAGCACCCTGAACTACATAAAGTTAAGGTTAATGACGTCACCATTTTTAAATGAACAGTTAAAAAGATGTTAGTAATTTTCTTTACAATATATTTGCCTTTATACATTACAGTAATATTTTTTCTTTGTTTCTCTATTTAGATATTTCGACTGAATTTCTCAGCCAACAGAAAACAGAATAAACTTAAAGACTACAACATGAGGGTTAAAGGTGAGGTTAATATCTAATGTCTGCTCTGTACGTTGATATTTATTTTGTAGAATTTCTGAATTATAATGAGGGTATATTTAAATAAACGATCTCCTGTCATTTTGATAATTGCCTTTATTTAAAACTAATAGTAATTTCAATTAAAACGATTTATATGAAAACACTCCCTCAGGCCTGCTAGTATACAGAAGACATTTGCTTCACATTTATTTTGTAATCTTCTAATGATTTTATCAGGCTGCTTGAGACATTTGAACGTATCATTTGTTTTAATCATAACACACAATGATCTGATGTTTACCCAAACATAACCCATGGCAGAAAATTTAGATAAAAATCTCCTATCTTATAATTGTTATTACCCCACTGATTCAACAACAGCATGAGATGCTTTAGGCTTGCCGTTCCTGAATGCAGACACGTCATGTCATGTGTGTGTGTGTGTGTGTGTGTGTGTGTGTGTGTGTGTGTGGTGATGTTCAGGACTGTCTGCTCTCGGTCTGAGCATAACAGATAAATATCTAGGATGTTAAGGCAGCATTAGTGCCGGTGGATATAAAAGGCTGAGGTCAGGCAGGACTGCGTCTGTTTCCTCTTTCAGGTATCAGAGAATCAGAGGTCGTGGAAGCGGTCTGTGTAATAGGCATAAAAGGATCAGTGTAGTGGGGTGGTTTAAAAAAAAAAAAAAAGATAAAATCAAAGCGTTGTAATGGCTCTAAAAGCAGGGATCAGAGGTGCTGGGTTTTGGGTGCAAGCTGGTCGAAGAAGCTGTGGTGGGTGTAAGGCTGCTGGGAAGTGGAGGAGGAGGAGGAAAGAGAGAGAAAAAAAGAGCGAGGCGACATGTAAACAGGCCAGTGGTACACACAGTGCCGTTAACCAGCTGTGAAGCCTGCACACAGTGGGAGATGAATTTGCAAAGGATGTTTCCCTGTGATATCCAAGAGACGCTCCACTGATCTCTGCTCCTCGGCTCTCGGCACACTATTGTAGTGCTAAACACTGCGCTTCTAATGGCACCCCTATACCTTACCGTCTGGGATGCAATTATATTCACTCCCACACTAGAGGTGTAAGGCTTCTGCTTTGTGCAATTTCAGTGTGTGTGTAAATGTGTGTGTGTTTTTAGGTTGCAAAAAATGCAATTCTACTCTACAGGGTATTTATGTTATTTATACTAGAAATAGTCTGGGTTTAATATTTAAAACAAATATTAATACACATAGTCCTTTGCCTTGTTTATAGAATCTAAATATTGTAGGATTGTTTTTCATGTATTTCATAATTTTCCCACTAGTTTACTGAAATATTGCATCTCTCTTGGCTGGTTTAATATGACATATTGTGTTTATTCTCTCACACCTTCTTAGTTTTATTTTAGTTTTTTTTTTTTTACTTTTACGTGTAACACCCCATAAACTATAAACCCTGGATTAGCAAAGATTCAGATTATTGGAGGGGGGGGTCCTCATTAACACACAAACACCCCATGAAATTTCATAGCAATAATTTACACCATAAAGTACAAGACGTGTGTTTGGCACAGCGTTTTAAATCATGGGTTGTTTTTTTTTCCCGTTTATTTTATTAGCATTTAATGAAGCTAATTAGATGCCAAGTAATTAAACGTAATTGTGCTCACAGTGGCCTCCTCCCTTGTTGTAAATTGCCTCAAAAAACATGTGTATTATGAAGAAATTTATTGGATTAATCGGGGATAGATTTTGGATGGTATTTCATCCTAAATGGGAGAAAGCTGAAACAAAGACTGCAGCACAGGCTCATTAATCTTTGTCAGAGGGAAGCTCCGGTGCCATTTGCATGAGTGAGGTGGCAGTGCTGCAGAACGGCCCCCAGATTTCTCCAAACTGTTAACGGTGCGTCAATCAGGTCTAACCTAGTAATACACTCTCTAAGGAGAGGAAAGGGCAGCCCTTCAATCGTGGCCCCGCAAGCAACCATTTCTGCTCAGCACTAATTACTCTGACATAAGGGAGTTTTCTAAGAGAATAATAGCAGTATGGTGCTTTTTATTATTTTTAGTTATTATTATTATTATTATTATTATTATTATTATTATTAATATTTTTAATAAGCACAAATAGACAGGTAGTCTAATATTCTCTATACATTCGGAATCTTTCTGACATTTTGTTATTATATGTTAGTTGATTTAGGTAGGTTTTTTTTATTTACTTTAAATAATTATCTAATTTATATATTTATTCACATGCATTTTTTGCTGTCCTATATATTATTGATCTATCTCCATATAGATAGATAGATAGATAGATAGATAGATAGATAGATAGATAGATAGATAGATAGATAGATAGATAGATAGATAGATTGGACAGCAATAAATGCATGTGAATAAATATAAAAATGTACAAATTAATATATATATACAGTATTCTCTTTAGATAAATTTATATATATATATATATATATATATATATATATATATATATATATATATATATATATATATATATATATATATATATATACACACAGATTACATTTATTTAACACACAAATTTAATTAATTTGAAAAATTCAGTTACTCTTGTGAAAAATTCTCTCCAGTCCTGTTAATGCAAGGTGAACTTTAACTATGCTTTTCTTTCTTTCTTAATTTATTTATTTTATGGTTCTAGTGTGTACTTGAGGTCATCACCGAGGCATTTGAACTGATAATTGGGTTCAGTCATGATGCAGCATGTGGTTAAAAAAAAAAAAAAAAAAAAAAAAAAGCAACATCTCTCCAAACACTGATGTCTTTGTTGAATTCCCACACTGAGTTCTAATTATCTCAACAGGAACTTAAAACAGAAAATCTGAAATCTGCAAAATAGGCACGCTGTTCTGTTCTGTGTGTGTTTGTGTATTGAGAGAGAGAGAGAGAGAGAGACGTGCAGGCAGGCGTGTGTTTCAGTGTCTGGGCTGCCACTACCTCTGCCGCCACGGCTCACGCTGGGTTTTTCTCTCCCCCATTCCTAATATCCTGGAGGCATTTTTCTCATTATCAAATATTGTTTGATGTCTTTGTTTCTTGATGATTAACCGTGGTCACCAAACACTGGTCTGGATTGTTTAAAATTTAATTTTCATCTCTGAAGTGTCCAGAGAGCGTCTGACTGGTGGGGATGCACATATTTTATGTATGCTATTTTTCACGCTGAAACGTCAAAAAAAAAGGGGATGTGATGAAAAAAAAAAAAAGGATGGTAATTTTCCAGGAGCATCATTAGAGTATTCGGAATGTAATTTATCATCATTTCGCTTGTCTTTTTAGGCTCAGTAAATGAATATACGGCTGCGTGGTGCTTCACATTAAAGACGGAAGCATGAATTACCTCAGCGCCTCCTCAGTGAGCGGATCAGATTTTACACGCACTTAAAGGATTTTTTTGTTGTTGTTGTTTAGTCTCACTTAGATTTTATGTAGCAATGAAAAAGATTGGATTCGCAATTATTATCCCAGCTGCATCCCAGGTTTTTTTTTTTTTTTTTGGAGTGCATATGCATGTAAACGTGATATTTTGAGAGGCTTGGAGGGAAGGATGGATGGCTCGGTTAAGTGATCCAAGATTCATGATATATTTATGACATTGTAAGCAAACAAATAGGGGAGAGACACTCTGCGGTAATGTCACCATGTCAAAGCCATCCTGAAGACGTGAAATATCTCCGTATCTCGGGGCTGAATAGCCCGCCATTGTATCTGCCTAATGACATTATCTAGTAAAATTTGGAGAGAAAGAGAAATGGCAGAAATGAACAGTACCATTGTCTGCCGTGTTATTTAAACAAATTGCGAGTGAAAAGGCAGCGAGGGAGAGAACGAGTGAGCGAGCGAGAGGGAGAGACGGCTTGGTAAATGAAAGGTTACGCTTTGCCCCGTGTGTTTGTATTGTCAATAACTGGAGAAGGCTGTCAAGAAAGTGGAGAGATAAAGGTCAATAACTCTGACAAATGTGTTTGTATTTGTACACTCCCGCTGATAGCAGCGCGTCGCTCAGGCCCGCGTTTCACACTCCGCAACAATAACACAAATATTTCTGCTAATAATAGAATAGTAATTATTTTAACCGAGCAACCTGTAGCTACAGCTCAAGCCAGCGAGCCCCGTGTCACTCAAAGTGTATCAGGGGAGGAAAAGAAAAACAGAAGTGCATCGGATATTTGTGTCGCTGAAGTGCAAACACGCTGCGATTACGTTTCCAGATTATTCTGTGTATTCTTCCTTTCTGGCTGAATAAATACGCCTCCTGGAGAATCAAGACAAATTTGGACCGGAGGTGAAAAAAGAAAAAAGAAGCACTTATGATAACAAATGCAGATTCCACATGTGCTTCAGGTTTTATGATTTTTACACACATCACTCAGAAGACATGTTCACTAGGTCTAGTGCTACCGCTATGCAGACATGCAGTCTTGGTTTCAAATCCAAAATCATGTTATTTGCCTTAGCATTAGTGCAGATGTATATGGAGAAGCGTTGTTTTTTTTTTTTTTCACGGTCAGGTTTTAATGACGGACGTCAGAGGAACGGCTCGGCACTGACGCCGTTTTAATTGCTGGATAAGGAGCCGTGTTTAGTGTATGTGCTCAGTTGCTATAGGGACCCAGGAGCTTTCTTGACAGGTTTATCTGGTGTGTTATGTAAAAGGAGGTGTTAACTCTTACGGTTAAGGCCTCGTGTGCGCAGAAACAATTTCGAAGCAAAACCAAGCGACGTGCGCTTATGCAAAATAAATGTGTTTGAACAAGCAGATCTATTCGATGTTTGCTTGTTGAATGTCTTTTCGATTTGTTTGATTTCATTCGTTTGCCATTTTATCAAGGCCGGCCTGAGATCACCGTCCGTGTTCCTGTTGCAAATATAATGTCTAATCAGTGTTTTAAGAGTATTTATTCTAAAGTTTAGGAAAAAAAAATATTCGGTCTAAAAGGTTTAGAGGGTTTATAGTAAGCTTTAGAGTCAATTGTTGTTGTTGTTTTTTTTTTTTTGAGTATTATTGTGTGGAAAACATGGTGCAGTTGGTTCAGGCTCTATTTTGAAAGTATTCATTGGGAAGTTTTTAAATGGTACCAATTTTAGTTTGTTGATGCACTTTATAATGAAGCCTTGTTTTATTACTGAAAACTCGAACTTTCTTTTATGCGACTTAAAGAAATCGAGTCAACCAGGCAAAAAAAAAAAAAAAAAAGGATAATCTAAAATATATTTGTTTCTGTACCGTTGTGAGCAAGTATATAAAGCCGAATGTGTTTTTAGTGGAAACATTAATTCCACAGGGAAAGCAGGATTTTTTTTTTCTACCTCTTCTTTTCCCTCTGCCGGCCGTATTACTTGCTGGTTTACATTTCATGTGATTATGTAAATGCAGAGCCGTTTCTGTGCATTATGGGCCGGCGCATTGTCAAGATCTTTTGCAAAGCAGTCAAGTAGCTATTTCTGTATTCTGTTATTATCTGAGAGTGCAACAAAGAAAGTCTTTTGTTTGCAGTTTTCGCTGCTCAGCTCCTCTTCCTCTCGTTCATGACTTGCTACTGTCCCCTAGTGGCAGTCGGCTCCTTTCCTTTCCTGGTGTAAGGTAGTGGAGAACACTTTTGCAGCTCAACTGCTTGTGTGTGTGTGTGTGTGTGTGTGTGTGTGTGTGTGTGTGTTGCTGTATGCCCTCCTTCCCCCGGTTATCAAACTCAAATATTTGAAGCACATATTTGTCGTATTGCATGTCAGAGGGCTCTAAAGGTCCAATTATGCGTGTGTGTGTCCACAGCAGTTTACTTTTCAATAGGCAGCTTAATCAGTGTCAACAAAAACAGGAACCCCGAAGCTTGCCATCCATTGTGGGGCTGTAACTTGTGTCAATAAGGTATTGTTTTCACCAAGTGACACATTGAAACCCAGGCGAGAATGTTATCAGACCTGTGGAATAGGGCGTGCTGATAATTGTGCTAAAATGCAAGTATGATTATTTGGACAAGCCCAGTGTAAATGCTGCAGGGGAGCAGCTCAGATATCCACCCACCATTCTGTAACATGCTTCCGGGAGACAGGAGTCAAGTTGAACTTGGCAAATTTGATCTCACTATGATGGGATTTGTATTTGAATATTCTGATTAAACAAGTATACAGCGTAAGCTTTTATTCAAAAATGAGAAAAAAACAAACGGATGGTGTTTGGACTGAACTGATCAAATTGATATGTGCTTGGCTGCACAGAATTTTGAAGCTCCCTCTAATAATGGAGAGTGCTAACCATCTCAGCTGACAGTTCACGGATGTGAAGTCAAGTCACTCATGTCAAATGACCAATTAAACGGGGTATAGACGATGGCACGCTGGCCTCTAGTGCCTAAAGCCTCATGGGAGAGAGATGAGATGAGAGTCGCCTTCATTCCTAAGCCATTTAAGATCCCCATCATTATTCATTACGGTGCTGCACCTTGAGCCAGTTAGAGATGTGTTTAATTGTATGTCATTTATTTCAAGGCAAATTATATAATTGAAAGGGGGGAAGTATGTAAAAAATTATTTTTAAAATGTAGTATGCAATTTATACATAAGTTTTTTTATTATCATAATAATGTATTTCATATATATATATATATATATATATATATATATATATATATATATATATATATATATATATATATATATATGTATGTATGTATGTATGTATTAAAAGAAGTACAATTATGTTTTATTAATTATAAAATAAATAATTTAAGTATATAATAATTATAGTAATTACTGCTATTATAAATGAATAATAATTGCAATTTTTTTTGTGAAAATGTTTTGTTTCATTGTAGGCATAACTGTGTTTCACACCTGTTCTTATGTCCAAAGAATAAATATATTTGCTTAGTCTTTAAGATCCAAATTAGCCGAGATTGATCAAACGTCATGCGGATTAACATCCCATTTCCACACACTAAGCTGACTTTTCTTTTTTTGTTTGTCGGATCGTTGGCTTTCAGCGTTCACCTCTGACCCCAGACGTGCTGTTTCAAACTGCAGAGAGCCTTCAGTGCTTCAGAAAGCCTGCGCAAATAAATCCCATCACTTCTTCTTGGCCTTGGTGTTTTTTTTTTCCTTTTCTGTTTTCTTTTTTGTCCATACGAAACAGATCCACGCTGCATTAAAACTAGCAGCATGACGTTTATTCTGAAAACGTTTTTCAAGATATATTTACATCTGTATTATTCAGGATTGACTTGTCATTGAGTAAGCACTCTTATCTAAATGTAGTTGTGGCATGTGTAAAACTCCGTGCTAGATGATGATTAATTACAGTGGTGTGAGTTGGGAAAAAGAAATCAAAACACAGTTCACAAGCTTCCTTCAGACCTGTGCCTCCTAGTTTACATGAACACACAGGTGCACATGTGACAGTGTGTATGTGTGTGTGTGTGTGTGTGTGTGTGTGTGTGGAAGAGACTTCCATTTCTTACACATAACTGCTTCATTGCTTGTAGAATTTCACTGAACATTCTGCAGCACTTGCAGTTTTTTTAGGGTCATATCAGTGGATAAATATTTTGACGAGGTAAATGGAAGCCAGATTTTAGACACGAACATCACACCGGGATCTCCGGGGCATTGCCGCACGCACTTATAACCGATTTTACGAAAATAAACGATTCGTTTCTACAAGGAGCTCTTTTCTTCAGTAAAATACATAGGTAAGTATATTGCATGCAAGTATAGGCACGTGAGGTCTCGCGGCTCTTCATTTACAACGCTTCTTACGGACCTTGTTAATTTTTACAGCCGAAGTTAATTTTCTATTTTGTTAGGGTGTGAATTTCAAGGTAAATTGATTCCGGAGGAAATATATATTGTAGAACATGCGAGATTTATAACTGCGCTAGTTATGGAAAAGTATAACTGGTCTCGGGGGAGGCCAAAACGACTCTTTACGGCTGGTGTGAGAGCGGCCTAGCTGATGATGAAGAAACCGGTCTGTTCATGTCTGTTGAATCCGAGTTGCCTCTTCATTCTGTTAAGCTTTCTCATTCTTTTTCCTCTTTCCTCATATTACTATCCTCCTCCTCCTATTACCCAGCTGACTAGACACTAGCCAAAAAAACTTATTTCAGTGCCCTACATTTAGTTTATTCAAAAGGAAAAGTATGACTTTTTGCTTTAAGAAGTTAATGTTGCAGCTATTTGAGTTATTATTAGGTTATTATAATAACATTATAAATACATTTTATAGACAGTGAAGTTAAAGGTACCACATGTCCTCTATTAGCATTATGACATATTGGAGCTAGCTCTTGTTAAGGGAAAGGCCAAAACTCATGACAATGGCCTCCTAAAAGGCATTTTATTGAATGCATCCCCAATACGTGATAATGTGACATTTTAAAAAATGGTTGACCTTTCCATCAGGATAGCACCTGCGTTTGCACCTGGTACTCTCGCTCGAACTCATTTATTCACAGAGACAAGAAATTTGTGAAAACGGAGCGAATTCCACACAAGCTTTATCCTCCTCCTATAGAGCTATATTTAGAGTTTATCAAATTGAGGTGATTTCTCATCTTGTTGGGTTTTTTGTTTGTTTGTTTTTTTCTCTAAAGATCATGCAGCCCTCTTAAGAAAGGATATAAAAATTAGTCATTTACAGTTTCTCTTTAAAGACATTTTTTTTACGTAAACACAAAGAGAGAAATGGAAAATGTGAGCATTTTACACAATAAAAAAAAAATCAGACAAAACAATCACTGACTGTATGGCAGATACTTCCTTTAGTTCAGTTTAAATTTATCTCCACAATGAGATTTATTGTTTTCGTTATATAAGGAAGTCACGTAACAAAGAAATAATAAATCTTCTGCAATTAATATTTTTCCCCCCACCGTAACTGAGCCAAATTAACGGAACAGAAATGCCCTTTTCCTCTTTATTTCATTAGCATTTTTTTGTTTCACTGTGCTAATTGAATAGCAGATTATAAACATGTGTACAGTCCTGATTCACAGTGATTTAATGACTTTGCTGGCAGTGGCCCATTCATCATATCTCCTAATGAGCCGAGAAACACTGACAAGTCAGTCAAGGCTCTGAGTGCAGCTCTGTCACTTTGCTTTAGCATATTGTGCTAACCAAGATCTCAGCTCAGATTGAAGAGGCCACATTTTTGCAGTGGGTTTGTTTTTCTTTGTGTGCGACTGTGAAATATGTGTATGTGTGTGTATACACACCGAGCCTGCAGTCCAGACGTAAACATGGCTGTTTTGGTGGGAGGCCTGGGCAACTTTTCTCCTTGTGAGACTTTGGTCTCAGTTACAGCAAAATAGTGAGTGCGACAGTCTATCTTTTAACATAATGTATCTCAACACCTAATTTGGAAACATCTGAACATAGAAGTCATTGTGACTATTTTGGTTCACTCCTTTTGAGAAATGAGATACAAAAAAAATGTAAGTGAGAAAGAAAATGTATTAAGGTTCCTGGTGGATAATGATAAAGATTTGTGCTTTTGTGTGTCTATTTTACACACCTTGTTTTTTAATGCTATAAAAAATTAAACATTTTAATGAAAACTTGCTGGCTTACATAAAAATGTAATATCGTACTCACAATTTGATTTGTTTGCCATGAATGCTTAACCATCTAGATGAACATGAGCATAGAAAACAGTACACATTATATATATATATATATATATATATATATATATATATATATATATATATATATATATATATATATATATATATATATATAATATATGATATGATATGCGTCACTTTTTTTTTTTTTTTTTTTTTTTAAATGCAAATATAATTTTAGAAATTCAAAACTGACAGGAAGTGGCTGATTAATGTAAAAAAAAAATGTGCACTACTTTTTGAACAAAAATGGTTTAAACATTGTTACATTTAAAAAAAAGAAATCATATAAAACCTTCTATAAATTCTTGATTTATTAACATATTTACACATTTTATAAATAAACAATATGCTTTACATGTCTTAGCTGAGACACACTGAGACAACAGGAATAACTTTTTAGCAGCAACACTATATCACGCATCACTAGAAAGGTTCACCAGCCTCTCATTCTGGCTTATCTGCATTTCTCTTGCCAGCTGCAGAGCCTAAATGAAATTTATTAGGCTTTGGAGTAACTAATCATCTCTGTGTGGTAATTACGGATTAGCCTCTCATCGGGGGATGCTGCCGCTAAAGGCTGACTGGGTATTGAGCTAGTCAAAGCTATAGTTTTGCCAAGCCACCATACACCGATGTACAGTTTCAGAAGGCTCAGCGGTGCTCCTGCGTCTCGCTTTGGACCGGAGCTGGCGTTTTCAGTGCAGCATTAATGATGTCGTCTTGAAATTCTGCAGACATGTCTGAGGGATTTATGAAAGAGAGGCTGGGTCCCTTTAGACAGTAGCAGAATGCGCCATCTCTGGAGCTGCTGTGCTGTCAGAGAGCCAGTGGAGTTGTGCTGTGAAAGAAAGTCTCGCTTGCCAACACATGTGCCAGGAAGTGAAGTAGAAGAAAATAGAAATAGCAGAAAGCTAAAGAAGAACAATGTCTTTCAGTTTTTTTGACGAGGAAACTTTAATGATGTGCTGCTATGAAAGCATCTGGTGATGAATACCCAATTCTCAAACATGCATGCATGGACATATGCAAACATATACACACGTCCTGTAGATTCAGAACCACCGGTGCATCTCTGTACTCTCTGTGGAGCAGAGCTTTCCCATAGCTCTCTTCTGACAGGAGCCCACAGTTGTAGAGTTTTCCTGGTGAAAGATGCGTTATTACTCTCCAATACTTACATGAAAACCGGCAGAGATTTTCACTGTCAAGAGTTTCAGGGTCTTAGAAATCCCTCTTGTCTGATTTCTATATAAATAAAACGCAAAACCAGATGCCAGAATCTGCACATTAAAAGGCACCATTTTGCTCAAAGATTTTTCACTTTAAGGGATTTCAACACATACTAATGATTTTACTGTAAATGATTATTCTAAATAAATGAATAAATAAAAAAAAATAAAAAAACAGTATCAGTGACACTAAGTACAATGAGGTAATCCATTATGTGTCAATTTAACTATCTTTTTTTTTTTTTTTTACAGTAGATAAAAATGTCCTTTTAATTTTTTTTCTTTTACAACCTGTAAAGATAACTGCCTGGTATAAGGTTTAATATGCAGCCATGTTGTCAGTATGATTTTATAATGTGTCATACAACGCAGTGGAATTTATTTTCCACACAGAAAATATAAAACACTAGTTTGAGACGCAGTATGACTAGAATGACAGTTTTACCAATTTGTCAATATGAAAATAACAGCCATCAGAGGATAATGGTGAAGGAGGCGATGTGCTTGCGTTCACGCGCAGGCCTTTTAAGAGCACTAGGGCTGGCCCTTCTCTGCACTAATGGAGCACAGGAAAATGGCCGTGTCACTCCTGTCAACGTACGCCGCTTTAAACCAAGACAGTGCTCGCTTTCCACTCAGGCCAATAATTCCGTGCCATTAAAAGTGTACGAAGGAGGGTCTTTGTAAGAATGACTTTACACGCTCTTCTACAGAGTGCCTGAATGCAATCCTCAGCCCACCCCCTTTTACCCCATCCCCTCCCCTCCCTTCTTAATTCCCCATCACTTTCTCACAGGAAACTTTTGGCATGGGTTGAAAGCATAACG
Organism: Silurus meridionalis; assembly: GCF_014805685.1. Lineage (NCBI taxonomy): Eukaryota > Metazoa > Chordata > Actinopteri > Siluriformes > Siluridae > Silurus > Silurus meridionalis. The sequence goes on along the minus strand of NC_060891.1, from coordinate 18,781,087 downwards.
ACTGGTTGCTCTACTAAAGTGATCATAAAGTCAATCATGTGGCCAGAATTACTGAGCAATCTCAGTCAGGCGCTCCTGCTTTCACTGCCGTGTCAGAGGTGCTGCCTATATGTTGTGAGTGCACTTGAAAGGTAACTGGCTAAAACAGGAGCAGACTGCCTACAGAAGATCCTTGCATCTTTGACACTGTCGTAGCAGAGGAAGCAGCTGTCCCGCTATTACCCACATTTTAGGCATTTAGAGGTGAATTAATGATTCACCCAAACTGCAAAGAAAACAATGATATCATTCTGAAGTGCTGTTAGCCAGTGCCTGCTCTTGACATGATTGTTAGTGTAGGTGCTGATGTTTTACACATATGAACAAGGCTTATAGCATCTGTACATTCTATAGTATGTGTCACATCATGTGAAAATAAATACTGAAAGAAAATCTCATTGTATCCAGGGCTGCCGTGTATGTGGTCTGGAAATTATTATCTCACTAATAGGTTTTTACAAAATTCAAAATAGCTTTCTTATATTTATATATTATATATATATTTTTTCTTATATTTTGCCCTATACATAGTTTTTAGTAAATGTGTCTGTATAGTCCATTGAAATGTGCATTTCCTAATAGCGAATTGCTCTGTTGCAAGGTTTACCAGAGGCTTTCAAGGTTCCCCAGTGGGCCAACTGAACTGAAAGGTATCTACTATATGCTACTATTACCTTGCTCTATTTTATTACTAAAACGCCACGATTCATTTGTGATGCTGTCCATGAAAATTGCTGGATCTGAAAGTGTTTTGTCTTGTTATTGTATGTTGCTGTTTTATTGTATATGAAAACTGCACTGCATGTTATCTCTTCAGTCTCAGTTGGTCTATAGTGTGTGTTTCCTCTAATACACCAATGATTTGCCAGCTGACACAATTTTTATGAGTGAATGACAACATTTATACTTTCAACTGTTTATTTTAACGTTTAATGTTTTGGAATGGCTATGAGACAGTTTATAACTTACAGTTGCTACATTATTATCTTCTCTCTCTTTCTTTCTGCTGAAGTCAGAAAATTGAATTAAAATGTGCGCCAAAAGTAAGACTCTAGTGTGGCGGAAAACTAACTGACCGTTACAAACCACTCGAGTCTCGTTAAAAAATGATTATTCAATTATATATTTAATATACATCTGTTTGTTCATTTAGTATAAGTCCTGGGTTATTCCTGATATGTAAGTTGCTGTGAATGGGTTCTTATTGTAGAAATGATAATTAAATCTGTATTGGATGTGTGCATCAATAATTTTTAAATGAATATTGTTAAAATGCAAGCCCCTCTGTCAAATCTTTTCTGTTATATAAATTATAAAATAAATTCAACAATATAAAATTATACAATCAGGTAATCAACCCCTTATCACACTACTAGCAATTGATTTAGAAAAAGGGTCACAAATGCTGCTTAGATGGCTGTGATATCTAGGATCAGTGACTAAAGTGATATATGTATTTATATCTACTGAAAAGGCCATTGATAGAATTGGAAATCGTGGTTCAACTCGCATATTCAATGATGGAGAATGTTACTACATGATGCCATCAGATTGTCATCAAGAGGAATTTGTCCAGTGCTACCTAGAGAGGGATATTACAGTAAGATTTCAGTGCACATTTGAGCGTTCCCTGCTGTAGAAACCGCAGATGAGTCATTCTTCACCATGTTCTCAACTAGTCCACTATACCGAGGAGTTTCAATGTCTTTTTTATATACTGCAGATGGCATTTTGCTGGCAGGGATTGGGTTCATTTGTAGAGTATGTGCCAAGGTTTTTTGTAATAACAGTGTGCATTCAAAACCTTCCTAAGACTCTTTATGTTGACTTTTTCTTTACCTGTCACTCGTCGCTAGTTGACATTGTAGTAAGAGTAAATCTTCCCCCAGCTTTCTGAGATTTCACATGAATGTGGCAATAACAGTGAAATTCCATTTGAGATCTGTAAGACCTACTTCAGTGCTGCAGCAAAAAGCAGTATGATTTGAAATACATTTTAGGTATAGTGACTGTCTGTGTCAGCATGCGGGATTTGCATGTTCTGTATGTGTGGGTTTTCTCCGGTTTCCCTCCACCTCCCCAATGCTACTCTAAATTGCCGCAGGTGTGAACGAATGTGTGAATATGTGCGTGTGTGTGAAACTGTATGGTACCCTTAGATGAACTGGCATCCATTTCAGGGTGTGCCTCTGCCTCTGTTACTAAGATCCGTTGTGACCCGACCATGCTAAAGCAGTTACTGAAAAAAACAAAACAACTAGAGCATAAACAATTCATAAAAGTCTATATTCAGCCATGCCCTTTTAAGTTTTTTAAGGCCCAGACAAGGTTCTTTCCGATCCCTAAAAGTCGCAGTAATGTTTAAACCGTGTGTCGTCCCTTGTGCCTGTGCATAGTAGACAGTGCAATGTTCTTTTATGCATACAGATAAACATGGGCTTCTGGGCCTGTCAGTGCCTGCTGCAGGGGGCCCGCACTCCTCACACTTAAAACAATGTTGCTCTTCAATGTGTGTGTGAAGAGAGTGCGAGTCAGCAATGGGAAACACCTGTGGAGGGGTGAGGAGGCACACTGCCAAAGTTCCACAGAGCAATGATGCTGGCTGACCCAAACCCACTGGCCCATGAGGTGTGGAAAGAAGGAAGTGTGAGGAATTTGGTCACAGTTTTGTCTCATTTCTTGCACCATAAACATGGCAAAGGAGCCACTTGGCTACTTCATCAAGATTTGGGTTGCGCACCGTAAGGAATGTACAGAGCAATCTTTAAGAGTCGCATCTCTCCATTGTGTATGAGAGGTTTGCATGAGAGTGGAAATATTGAATATAACAATGACCACAGATTTAGTTGGATATTTTAAATATTGCATGTTTTTAGTGAAATGCCCTCATGTCGAGTTGATGTCTGAAAGAGAGCCGGGATGGCAAAAGGACATTTTGATTAAAAGCATTTGTGCCCTCAGCAGGCTCCCCCCCAGCATCAAAGCTTTGTTTGAAATGATTGTGGTGAAATGTGCTCAGACTTTTTTTTCTTCTTCTTCTTCTTCAATTGAAGTAATAATTATGGGCGTATTGTGTCATGTTTCTATATTTAGTGTTTACAGTAAATCCTCAAGCAAAAGCATGAATACTGCATTCACATCTTGTGCTTCAAACATACTTAAACATATAACCTATTACTGTGGGGAAAGCAGTGTATTATTATTATTAATATTAATGCAGGTTTATGTCTGGGTTCTGCAGTTTCCTCCCACCTTCCTAAAATCATGCTAGGACATAACATTTCCACTACATTTCCTCTACTCTTCATAGCACAATTATTTATGAGTGTGTGAATTAGTGTGTATCTGATAGAAACCTATTCGGGGTATATAAATTTTTTCCCCAGGATCGGCTCAAAATTAAACATGACCCTGACCATAAGGCAGATAATGACAGTGAATGAAGGATAATACAGTTTATTTCCGTTAAACCTTTTATGCATATACAAAGGTGTCAGCATCTATAGTTTAAGATTTCTAAACTGTTTTTCTCCTAATATCTATTATGTTTACCTGTGAATTCATAAGTCTTAAAATTTTAATCCATTAGACATCAATTTGGTGGAACTTGGAACGATTGATTGCTTGCTAGTGGTCAAAGTAGCTGCCTATTATTAGGTATATGTAAGAGCCGACTATCGTTTGATTGCTTTTTCTGGGGATGTACCATTTTAGAGGCTATTATCATATTTAGATATTCTGTAACAGAGCTTGATACATACATTTAAGCCAACAAACTGAAATACCAGACTGTATTACTGTATCATATAACATAAAAACACAATCCTTTGGGATCATTTCTGTTTTATTTTTTTTTTTATTATTGAAACCGAGAACCAGTTTTTTAACCAAAGGTAATTTAAGCCACATTGATCCTGCTGTGGATTTAGCTGTGTTGATAATCGCTGCTTCTGTTGTAAATACTGTTTGAGTACAGTAGACTACTCATATCTAATATTCTTCACTGTCATTAATGTTGAAACAGTGCTGAAGCCAGGTGTTAGAGTCTGCATAATAAATCCTGTATCAGTAAATCATGACAGTGAAAAATGTCCATTGCTTGACACCCCTGTAATTTGAAATCGTTTTCGATCAGACGGGTGCAGGAATTGTACCGCAACTTTTCTGACAGTGTAATAAGTGCCTTTTCTTAGCACTTTCTAGACCAACTCGCAAACGTGTCAGCGTATGTTTAAGTTAAGCCCACCCGCCTATGATTTCAGCTCAATTAACGAAATTAACTAAGATATGTTTTACTACGAGTTGTGTCAGAGTCTAAACCGGGGAGCATATCTCAAGGAAAAAAAAAGAAAAAATCAAAACCATTTGAGCCACACAAGCACAGGCAATAATTAACGACTGCATGTTTGTTATTAAGTTCCAGCCGCAGCGTCATTCACAGTGCTTCAAGCCTGTAATGGAGGTGAACTTTAAAAAGGTCTCTTTAATTGCAGACTGAGGCCCCTGATCAGATTATGTATTAGTCTGTATATTGGTCTCCTCATTATGATTAGAAAAGAGGAATGTGTCTCATGCCGTAATGCTGAAGTAATGAGTAAAGGTCATCGTAATGGGATTCAGCTTAGTGAGAACCCAGTCCGGTTCCTAATGAGAGGGACAGGCACTGCCTCACAAATATGTATCTCTAAAAAAAAAAAAGGTTTTAATTGCATCCTTTGTTATTTTCTCCTTCCCTCTTTTGTCATTCTCCCGGGGGAATAATCAGCAGCTTGTATGGTTCTAATATTTTAATGAAATGTTTCTTTTGTGTAAAGCATTGTTGCCTAATTGTCATCATGATCAGAGCTAAATATGAAATAGGCCTACGTGCTTATTTGAGCTCCACATCCTCACAACATCATTGCTCTGAAAACTACTTTCTGCATTAGTCTGGTGAAAAAGAAGAGTTAGGAACAATGGTAATAAACGTTTTACAAAAGGCATTCTGAGGTGACAGATAGTATCAAGAAAATAATTCAGTATGCACTGTATCTTGATTTTAAGAGATCTCTGCATAAACCTGAATGTGAAAGACTGCTAATAGCAAGTTATTGCCGTTAAATGTGGTTCTGCAAGCTATTAAATCATAAGGTGTACTTTCTGGTTTTATATTTGTCAAATAAATAATGACATAGTGCAAGATATCATGTGTCGTTGTTCATCTGAGGTTGTATTTATATATACACACGCACACACACACACACATGTGTATGTGTGTGTGTGTGTGTGTGTGTGTGTGTGCGTGCGTGCGTGTGTATATATTCATTTAAATGCAGGTAATAAGTTTTACACTGCAGATTTCAACGACAGCATAAACTTGCCAGTGCTGGCAAATGTCCACAGTACAAGCTGGATAATCCCCAGTGAGGTGTGTGTTACATGATTTTAATGCACTTCACATCAGGTGGCTCTTTGCCTCCATGTCGTTCATTCAAATTTTACAATTCACACCTAACAATGGATTATCCCTTACTTATTCTATATATTCAATATTTTATTCTATCACTATATCTTTTTTCTCTTTGTGAAGTTAAGACTAATATTAATTTATTACCAAGACATCAAATTCAAAGTTCTCTATGTCAGAAAACATAAAGTAATTAGTATAATTCTATCACAGCCCTGATATTAGATATACGGTTACATGAATAAGTACATACTTTTATTCATTTTTATATATAATTTTATTTTTAGACTATTAATCTTTAAACTTTAGAAACTTTCAACAAGTTGCTGCCAATGAGCTGTTGCTATTGAAAGGAAATAGTTTTTTTGTGATTTTGTGACTAATTTTAAAGTTGAATTTAATTAATTATTTGATCGATTCTTTTGGATCAAACTGATATTCAGTAGGTTTCACATCTTGCAGCCACAGAAGCACTTTGTCTGTACAACATGTACCATATAGGACATTTACTTATAGTTTAAATATATCAGGTTAAAACCTCATGGCTCAACATTTTCAAATCCCTCATATGTCACGTTGCCAAGTTTTGTTTTGTCTTTGTGCTTGTTTTGTCTCTTTACACCTAAAAAAAAAGGCAGCTTTAGTATTGTGTTTCTTGAAAGGAGCGAAATGTAAAAGCAGGGTTTAATGGCATAAATTAAGCCCCCAATATAATCGTTTCTCACCTGCTCTTCTCTTTATCCTCTCTCTCTCTCTCTCTCTCTCTCTCTCTCTCTCTCTCTCTCTCTCTCTCTCTCTCTTTCTCTTTCTCTCTCCACACTTCTTATGCTTTCTTGTGGTCCTTTAAAAGTAGTTTGGCTCTAGGGTTCTGTCACAGGGCACATGCGTTATATTCCACACAGTCAAAGGTGATGCTTTTTTCTGCACCCAGCCGTTTTTTGAAGACTCATTTTACAGCTTAATTTCCCATAACTGCCTGGCAACATCATCGCCGGTTAAGATGAAATAATGATAAATAATTTTAAACTGTCAGACTGAGCTGCAAAAAAGTAGTTTAAAGGCTCTTGCTTTGGCAGAGTGAAAAGGGGGGCAGCGGGAAGAGAATCGTTTAGCTCCAGCTCAATAAGGCTCAGTGCACTGCATTAAAGTGTGCTGGGTTTTAAAGGTGATAAAAGACCCAGGCAGAGAATATCACTCTGTAGATAAGAAAGTCGCCCTCCCTCCATCGGCTACATCCCTTTATTGCATCTGGCAGCAAATTAAGGCTGGTATGAGGAGGGAGAAAAAAACAAAACCTGAGGCAAGGCCTTCCTTCAGTGATTCGCTGGCTTCCTCGGCGCTGACATTTTTCTTGGATTTTAGATGTCCTCTGATGATGATGGTGATGATGACGATTAACTATAAAAAAGATATAGGCCAATAAAAATCCAAAAAGGCAGGTGTTCGGTGTGGAGACCTGGGGTTATGTTACGCGCGCTCCGGCCTCTTCTTTTCCTCTGCATTGATTTTTCTGGGTGATTACCTTCCTTATTTATGTGGAGTGGAGTGAATATGAATAATATGAAGGGTTAGTTTGTAGTATTAGTTTGTACAATTGTGTAGGTCAGTTCTGTATAGGGATGCCAGGATGAATGTATTGTGTACGTTTCAATTTTATAATATTATATTTAAGGCAGAAAAATCCATATTTTACAATTCCATGTGCTAAGGAGACTGCACACATGTACAGTATTAAACACTACTTTCTTAAATGATGCTTGTCACTTAGTGTATAGAAAAGTCTCTGATTAAAAAATAAACTTTCTTCAAATTTGTGTCAAATAAGGTGTCACTTTTATTACTATAGTTAGAATCTAATATATAAATATATTCATCGTTAAAATGATGTGTCTAAAATGTTTGTCAGCCATTGGGAATGAAATAAGACATTGTTTGCGGTCAAAATTGGAAGATTTTAGATGCTTAAAACATTCTAAACAAAGAAACATGTTCCAAATCTTGAAAATGTAATAATCATGGTGCTGCACTAGTTCCAGCCTTTATATAAATGAAAGCAAACATGTGATATTAAACATGTTAACTGCTTTGTATAAAAGGCCAAATCTTTCTCATGTCTAATATCTTATTTTAAACCATGTGTTCTAATACACAGTGACGCATCTGAGCACGAGGGGATTGTAATGCGAACTTGCGGCGTTCATGCCAGCATGTCAGTCATACAAAAATGAAATATGAGGAAACTTGTACATAATTAAAAGATTCTACTTTTCATTCAAATTTCACTCAATAGTATAATTAGTGCATAGAGGTATTCATTTGTTAATTGTTAATGTGGTTTTATACAATGCTATTGTTTGCACTAAACTAAACTGCATTCTGTTGCCGAGTACTTAAAAACTGGATTTCTCTATATCAATCTGATAAAATAGAAAATAAATGTGAAATTTACTAATATTTTAAGATGTTGGGGCCCCGCTGTATTTACAATATCAGATTTCTTTGTTGTGTTGCTTTAAAAAAATGTACAGATTTGTTTATTTCAGTTCATGATCACCAGTAGCACTATACTTATACAACCTAAACGTCACTCCTGGAATGCAACGCTGTTCACAGTATATTGCAGTACAGTATTGTATATAGTATGATATTGTCAGAATCTGGCTGTTTTTTTTAATGGTTTTGTTATAGTGTAATTAATGTTCCAAAAGAGGAATTTCACAGTTCTAGTCCTGTCACATGGAGAATAGGGAATTGATTGCCTAAGCATGAATGGACAGCTTAAGCATATCTGGGTATTATTCATGCTGTGGTAGTAGTTTTATTATGTTAAATAATAATATACTTAGTAACCCTGTCATTTCTACTGACTTTTTATACACTTACTTCTAATCGAACTGTTTTCAATGTGGTAATTACGCACATTACATCTGTTGGCACTAGACTGAAGCATGCATGTGTAAAGTGTGTATAATAAAGGAAGTGAGTGTTTAGGTATGCTGCAGTTCTGTATTTTTCTGATTTCTCCAGTGAATTTGGGGGCTGCTGGTGGTTTTGTGATGTGCCACACACTCTGTGATCCCCACTGGAGATACATATGCACACACACACACACACACATACACATACATGCAGCAAAGACAAAAACCTACAAATGCAACCAGGAAATAATCAGGGCAATGTTCAGAGAAGTGCAAATATTGTTTGAGCACTTGAAAAAAAAAACACAGAAAAAAACAACAACATCACACGCCAGACAACAAATTCTCCACCCCGGCAGCACCCTAACCTTACCCCCGAGTGCATTTGCATAAAACATTAAGCTGAACAAAATGATTACACCTGACAAGCCGGGTTGGAGGGAAAGCATTGCCGGTGGCAGCAAGTTATGCGCGAATCGTGCAATCGTTTCTTCATCGAAGAACTCTTTCAAGACCGGCTTTTTGAAGCGGTGTTATGGCGCGGGCGAGCGATTAATCTCGGGCTATTGTTTTTGTCTGGAAGCCCCTCTACCCCTCTGTGTCTCTCCTACAAATCCAATTAATCAGCCTTAAATCAGGTTACTCTGCACCTCGCTGATAGGGCATTGTGATGGATATGCCAAAATTGATCTGAGGCACTGTGTTTTTATGCGGCTGCGCTCTGTAAAATTGTGCCTCCGCTATTTTGTATTATGCTCCTAAATGTTTGTCTTGTAATGCAATTAAAGCACACACACGAACGCCTCCCCCACATCCCCTCGTCATTGTCTCCAGCATGCAGCACATTCACATGCAGTCATGTTCTGACAGTACCATTTAACCCGAGGTGAAATGAAATAATTCTGGGAGATATTAAAAGAATCAAAGCGCTAAGGTTGTCATGCTGGTTCATATTCGCAAAGATGAACATCAAAACATTAATGCGCTTTTTTTTTTTTATTATTATTATTATTCTTTTTCTTTCCACTTGAGTGACTGATGAAAATCCTGAATGTTTGAGCACTGGGATGAAGGATGACTCCTAGATAAAACTGAGAGAAAGAGATTATTTCACACTTTCATATTCTCTCCCGGATGGGGGAGGGTGGCGGGAGGTGGTAATATTTGCCAGAATCTTTGCAGACACAAACTTAAGGAATGAGTGGTGATAAGAGCTGACGGGGACAGAAGCAGGCGTGATTTTCAGTTTGACAGACGGCGTCAAAAACCCCTGTGACGCTGTCACACTGACAAACTTTTAAAAAGGGATGATGCGCAGGCATGCAGTTAGTGAAGTGTGCTGGAAGCCTTGCTTGCAGTCTTGGCCCTGCAGTTAGGGAGTGTAGACAGACTTAGCTAACACATTCCACAGTTTTTAGCATACTTACAGCAACAAACCTTTAAATACATATCAATATGCTACTCCTGATAGCTGTAATACCATTCAGTATATATCAAGTGTATGAAACAGAAAGCAGCTACTTTGATGCTTCGCTGTTCAGTCATTCCTTGAGCCATCTTAAGTAACCACTTTATCCTGGTCAGGGTTGTAAGCCTGGAACACACACTTAATTGGACAACATGCACATACTCACTCACATCTAAAAGCAATTTAAAATAGACATCAACACAATGTTTGTAGAACAAAACCAGAGACCCAGGAGAACACAGGAAGAGAACCTACACGGAAGCCCGATATAAACAGCTCGAACCAGGGACCATGGAGCTGTGAGATGTCTTTTAGCTGTAGTGAGTCAAAATGTATGTAGCAGTAATAAAAGGCTTCTAGACAGACGAAGGAGGAAGTGTATATAACCACAATGCTATGGTACAAACATATAATAATGGTCATTAACAGTAAAAGCCTGTTAGTCGAAGACATTTTCGGTTAGTGGAAATAAAACGGATATACTGAGACTATATACGATTTTCCCACTAGAAATAAAAGCAAAAATGATGATAAATAATTATTTAATAAAAAAAATAAAATTATCTGCTGTCATCTCTTCTTCGATCTTTTTTTTTTAGACATCGATGCACAGAATTATGGGATATGTGGCGCATGAAAAGGATGTATGCATACGAAAATCCCACAGCCCACACCTCAAAGGGCAGAGAATTCAATTCGGACATTATGCCTCAGCCATAATTATGGACACATTAATGTATGTATACTCCTTATCAAAGATTTATCCCTTTGAATGGCAGCACTGTATAAACGTGAGCACAATGTAGCATTATGTAGTTTGAGGAGCGACAATGCTGTGAATCTGTGCCTGCTTTTATGTTTATAGTATTTCAGTAGTTACTTTTACGATCGACGCAACACGTTTCTTGTATAAACACACACATCTTCATTGAATTTCTCTTTAAAAGTGTCGTGCACTCATCTATCTTTCAAAGTGATGCTTTAAAGATGCCTAAACTCTGTTTAGCTTTTACAGACACTTGTGTAATATTTGTGTGGCGGTCTGAGAAAAACCATCAGACATTGCTGTGGCTGAAGTTTGGCCAACAGCAAGCTTTTTTTTTTCTGTCTGGAACAAACTGATAAATTTTAATAAACCATAAATGTATTTTACTTGCATTTGATTTGCAGAGAGCATGTTGTTTAACAAACACTGTGGTAAAAAAAAAAGTTTTAAGTGTCATTTCCTAATACAGTAAATGTCAAAAGTGATGGATTAGTTGTCTGCCATAGCAGAGCAGGTATAAAACTAGTCAGTTCAGTTTGATATCATACATCAGCTGTTAAAAGTCTGAATGGAATCCTTAAATGTAATGTTCTCCCATTTCAGTTTTAAAGATTCTATGAGTTTACAAATGGTAAAACATTTTAGTGGTTGAGAACTTGATGACAAAAATATAAACAGACAGACAGACAGACAGACAGACAGACAGACAGATAGATAGATAGATAGATAGATAGATAGATAGATAGATAGATAGATAGACACCATGTAAAGAGTTTTTCAATGAACCTTTGCTCTCCTGCCTTCTGTAAAAACAGGCTCCAGTTTGCCTCTGTTAGAGAAATGTAATTTTTTTCATCAAACCCTTATTTTTACAACAAAACTTTCCTGACCTCATCAGGTCTACTTGGGACTAAAAACCAGTACTGAAAAAATGAAACAAAAAAATATGAAAAAGAAACAGCTGGCCTATTGTTTTTTGCATCTTGCCAGCTGTGTCTATTTTTATAACCCCTATTTTTTTTTATTCACCCATAGTACAGCTTGCTGTAAAAGCAAAGTAAAAGCACTTTTATCCTATTGCCTTTTGCTGGAGCACCAGGAAAAGGGGGGGTCGAAGCAAGAGAAGCTTGTAATCACCTAATCCAAACATACACTCACGGAATCTTCTTACACCTTGCGACAGTAATAGCGTTTGCAATCAGCACAGCTCCAAAACTGATTCGCTTTTGTCTCAATGCAAGCCGCTGTTGAAGAGTGATGTGTTTTGTCTTGTCGATCACACTTTATGAAAGGTTTAAAGTTTTGATGCTTAGTCAACAGGGAAAATAAATTCCCTGGCACCAGCTACATTGCTGCTTCATGTCAGCTAGCCTCTGATGGTCGAGCCGGTGACATCAGCACTCATCTGTAAAACTAATGGTTGCAATGGGGGACTCCCCCACCTCCTTCTCATTCTCCCCACCAACCAGCCCACATGTAAACGGACATTAAAATGAAACTTGAGCCTGGCCCTGGAATCTGTAAGGTGTACTTTTTTTTTCTCTGACGGTTTTTTTTTCTTTCTTTTGCTAGACACTGAAAAAAAAGTGTGTAGGTCAGGGAAAGGTGAGTGCAAGGGAGCAACAGCACCCTGGGTGAACCGACTTAGGAATCCGAGATTAAAAAACTCCAGAAGTGAAGTCCGAGATAATCGCAGGATCTGGAATTCACAATAACAAACTGGCCATATATCTACCTGTCTCCGGCCTTCCTCCGAGGGAGAGCCACAAGGTCACCGAAATGGCTGCATTCCATCAACAGCTCTTTCTTCTCCTGCTGGTCTGCTGTACCAATGAACTGTCTAGAAGGATTGAAAATGGAGTCCCAGCAGCAAATATTTGGCTATTTAACTCTTCCCTGACAGGAATGAACATTCTGTGGGTTTGCTCTTGTACTTGAGCAGTAAAACTAGAGTCTGAATGTGGCCCATGCCAGCTCGTCTTGCTCAAACTTATCATCCTGATGTCCTCTAGTTGGACAGCAGAAGTAGTACAGTTGGTAATGCGGCTATGATTTACACAGCACGGTGTTTTAGTTTCTCTCGCTTACTCTCTCTCTTTCTCTGCCTCTCTGGGGAAGTCTATTTGAAGAGGTGTAATACTATGATAACTGCGTGATTTACACGAAGCCATGTCCGGATCGCCACCCTGACAGCTTCATTGCATATTTTTGTTTGTTCAGATTATTTGCTTTAGCTCAAGTACTTGCATATATCCAGACCTCTGTCATCGCCTGCAGTTCTCTAGCTCTTCCAACTCGTCAGAGCCTACGGCATGATAGTTGTGTACAAAGCTTCCTGTCTCTTTCCGAGACATTTTAGACTTCAGTCGTCACACGAACTACTTTTTTTCATTATGTCTAATATGTGTAAATAGCTTTGAGCAAGAAACCCAGATGAGTGTGATTGTGTTCATCCGGTCCAGAGGGACACGTAGTCCTAGAGGAATCTTTCAACAAGATGTGAGACTGAGTTCACAACGGCGTCGCTCATACAAATTCACCTGTAAATTGTGAAATAATACACACATAATCATATTACAGAAGTGTGTATCGATTTTTAGAAAGGATAACCTCTGCAAACACACAGAGTCTTACTCCACGTGTGTGTCTGCCAGAGCTCTGCTGCTTTTACCTTAATTTATTGATCAGGCTGTCTGGAAAAAAACTCACTCAGCCTCTAATATTCCGCTTATGGCCATATTCACATTATACGTGTTCCAGACGAAAATTGAATTGCAGTAAAAATTGACTTCCTGTTTGGCCGCGGTTATAAATTTCATTCATATCGACAGCCTCCAAAACACAAAATCTATCGGCCAGCATTTAATTATTGAGAACATCGATTGACAAAGTGATTTATTTGCTGTATTTCTGCTAAACGGCTTAATTGAGCATAGACTTTGCTGCCCTTTTCATCTTCTTAAAAAAAAATACATTGCAGTAATCTATGATTTTAGATCCACAGCCTACAAACTGATTGAATAAAGACTTTAACACACTGGCCAGTAGTAGCTCCAAAAATTATTTGGACCTGTAATGGTTTTGCTTTCTTTCATAAATTAACAGCAGAATGCACTTGATTTGTTTAATTTTTATTGCATGATTCATGACTGATTTCGTGTTATTCATGAATTTATTACCGTTTTATCATTAACATCATCACAATGGAAGTTCAATGAAAATATTTCTCCATAATTATAACGGTATCATTATAATTTTACCCCTATGTTTTAGATCAGTGGTTTTTAAAGTGAGGTCTCTTAAGCATAGCCAGAAGACTCTGAATTATTTTTTTTTGTTATTACAGGAAATCACAATCCAGCATTATCAAATGGATTTTAATTATTTTTGAGATTTTATTGTTATTAGCCGCTTGTATTGAAAGGGTTTAATCCAGACCTCAATAACTCAAAAGCAAGTAGGCCTATCAATAATAGAGACTTGGACCTAATGTGTTATTTTGTTGGAAAGTTTTATACTAAAACCAAACTGCTCTAGGGTTTCAATAAATAGTCCGAATATTACAGTACACTTTTGAATAATGAGCCTTGTATTTAAATAGTTGGATTATGTGCATAAAATAAATCTGTCCTGAAGGGGGTCTGTGAAATTTATTTGACAGTTAAAGAGGCCCATTCCTCCAAAACGTTTGAAAAGCCCTGATCTAGATGACCCTTGAGTGAACTGTAATTTAATAAACAAATAAAAGGGCATAAAGACTTTGCTATGGATGAACATCTCGGAAATCGACTTTTACAATCCCACACTACGTTTGTGCCTATCCCGGTGTACGTCACTTTTTGCCGCTCTTCAAAAGCAACCCGCGCACCATCGCCCAAGCCGCAGAAAATCCATATCATCTGTCCCACAGATCCACAATGACGAAGGCGGAGAGAATGCAGACTTCTCTTCTGTGGTGAGATGGATCTTAAGAGAAATCTCCCTCGCCACAGAACCGAAGTCGTGCTCATCAATAACTGCCTGGCCTATGCCGACATGCACAAGTGTCTGCTCTATGGTCTGTTCTTTTCTCACCGTCAACCTCTCAAACAGTAACACACTCACTCATTCACTCACCCACTTTATCCTCATATTTCTATATGTACTTAGGGAGTCACAGATAATGAAAGTTTTCTCCTGCTGTGATCCACCAGACGCAACAATCAGCAGTGTCGGAATCTGAGCTCGCTTTAGCTGGCATTAAAACTCTGTTCATGTAGTTACTCCAGTATGCGTTTACATTCTAGCATTGTATGACAAGAGCATAAATATATTTAACAACATGAGCATCAGATTGATGACAACGAACTAAAATAGGTATCAGATGAACCCCTTGCGGAGCCACATAGCCAGGCAGTGACTCCTGTGGAGGCCATAAGCAGTGAATGTAAAAGCTGTTTAGTTTGTATTAAGTTGCAAGCAATGATACAGAGTGCTGCTGCTAAAAGCGCATTAGAGCATGTAGTCCGATTTTCCAGCAGCCTTTACTTTGACCCTTTAGCAGAGGGAAATGGAAAAGAGACGGACTGCTGTGGCATTGAGCAGGGCTCCTCTTTACCGCCATGTGGTGATCTCACTGAGCTTGGCTTTAGAGATTAATGGCAGCCCAGCCGAGGCCCTGGGTCACGTCTCAGGCCCAGGATCAGGCTCACTTCAGGACTGGAAGAAATTACCAGAGAAAGTGAAGTGCATCACAGATCCCACACCAATATTAGTATTTGAAAAGAAGGGAATCCTCCTCAAATCTGGGGGATGATAAAGTAGAAGGAATGGAGCAACATGACAGGTAAAACACAGCTCCTGGCAAGGCCACGGTATGTGCCGAGAACTACTTGCTTGTGCATGCCTACACACACACTCGCACACGCTCTTGGACACACATGCACACACATATACACGAAAGGGATATGAGAAGCCGCAGAAGGTGAGGCCCAACATTAACCTCAGCTCCAGGCCTGGATGAGTCCTGGGGCTGTCTGGCCTTCATTTGGCTCTCTTGGGTTTGATATGGGGATATCATGTTTAGCTTGCCCTGGGGCTATGCTGCCATTGAAGCAGTGCAACAATTTGGCTGGTTTCCAGTTTACCTGTGTGTGTGTGTGTGTGTGTGTGTGTGTGTGTGTGTGTGTGTGTGTGTGTGTGTGTGTGCGAGAGAGAGAGAGAGAGAGAGAGAGAGAGAGAACCAGTTCTTACACTGATTGCATTAAGGGCAAGAAGAAAAAACAAGTGTACCTCATGCTTTATAGGAACAGTTCAAATGCACTCATACAAACACCCAAATTAGGTTTTTTGCAATAAGTTGTTCGAAAAAATTATTTTCTATGATTATTAAGTATCATAAAATTCAATGCACATACAAATAAACAAATGCAACTGAATAAACCTTCCATAACTAGCACAATCCAGGACTTGAAACAGGATTCAGTGGACAGTTTTAAAATATTAGTTTTACAAACAATTAGGATTTTAGAAACATATATGCCAAACAGAAAAACTACATTTGAGTCAAACAAATCAAGGCTTCTCCATGCCTAATATCTGGCAACCGTGTTGTGGTATGATCTGCCTTCGGTATTAAAAAGAATGAATTGTGAAAATGAGTTCTGGGACGGTACAGTGGCAGCATTGCTGGCACAGAGTTCCAGAGTCCCTGGTTCAACACTGACATTGGGGAGTTCTGCCTGCTCTAATTGTGTACAGGTGGGTTTCTCTTGTGTTCTCCAACCATTATCTAAAAACATGCAGTTTGCTGAATTGCCTATAGGCCTAAATGTGTGTGTGTGTGTGTGTGCATGGTTCCAACCAGCCATCGTGGGTATATTCTTACCTCACACCTAGTGTTCCTCAGGAAGACTCCAGAGGCACCATGACCAGGATAAAGGTTGCTGAAAAAAAAATGCATGATGGAAAATTCTTTTTTATATACATGCTGTTATGGGGTGCAGCTGAAGATGTTGAAATCCATTCAGCATGTTTACAGTCCAACTTGTAATAATTAACATCTAATTTTTGTTATAATGACCATGTCTCAGGACGCAGGGTGAGGGGAAAAAAATTGTGTTTGTTTTTCCATGTTGCACCCTCATTTCACTTTCTCAGTGGTGCCGTGTTTCGATGATAATATGTAGATGTTTAAGAGCTGCATGTGTTATATTTATGGCGTATTTCATAAATGTGATTTGTGCTATATGTCATGTGGAGCATACCGGGCTGGTCTGGTTGTGTGCAGTGCAAGAGTAAGAGTTGAGGCAGTAAAGCGAGGTTTGGCTGTGATAGTACTTTAGCCAGGCGAGCTCTCCCCTGAGTGCCCTATAGAGCAGCACTGCACCGGCTCTCGGCTTGGGTTTCACGCCAGACCTTTCTGCATCCCGCAGTTTATGGACATGCTCAAGATAGACTGGCCAGTCAGTTTGAAATCGTCTGTAGGGAATACAAAGCTGTTTCCTACTGTGCAATGTCCTTTATCCGCTGTCTTTTTAAATGATGCGCTCCAAAGAGGCCAGGGCATCGAGCTCGCTGCTTTGATTGCTAAATATGGACATCCGAGCAGCTATGTGTCGCTTTTTAAAGATCAACAGGATTTTAGACCGAACTGAAACAAGACAATGATCAAAGACAGTAAATGTGCATAAGGTCACTTCCACAGCATGGCCAACATTTTAACTTTTGTGCCCTGCTTTACATGATGAGGTTGGGGGCAAGCAAAAAATAAGCATTGCAGCTTATTTTTTTCTTTTCCAGACGTTCACCATTTCCTCAGCCCCCCCTTTCCTCTGAACCTATTTTGACTCCACCCCCCCCTTTCACCTCAATTTTTCTTTTTCAGCATCTAATGTTGATGACTCTCACACTTTAATGTTGATGGACATGTACAGAAGTTACTATCATTAAAGATTAGCTATAAACACTCACATGCAAATGTGTATATCATGAGAAATATTGTATAGACCTGCATTCAGTCCATTCCCCACGGCCTTTGTGCTTCATGAAACGCACCTTCCCATAAATCCTCTCTCAATGTTTTGACTGTTTACCCTAGTGTAGTTTTTTTTTCCTGAAACATCTCACAGCTTTGGCGCTTGGCAAAATGCTCCGAAGCCATGAAACGCGAACATCGGGTTTTAGTCAGTCACAGAGAAATTATGGACGGTGAATAAAATTGTGATCATTTCGGGGATGTTTTATGTTATGGCACCATCACTCTTAAAAGTTGCTAACAAGGCAGTCTGAGAGACGGCTGGTGCAGCGGAGAACTGGGGAGATGGAAGCACTTTAGTAAGATAAATCTATCACACTGCGCATGAGGTCATCAATTCCACATTTCCACCATTTTTTGATGAGCGGAGGCGGGCCTACACAAACAGTCCCTCTCTCCCCTTAGCGGGAGACTGAGAGGACTCTTCTCCTTTCTCCATCGTTCTTAACCAGACAGAGCAGTTTGGGCCTGTGCTCTGCAAACCTGACACAGCTAAACAAGCATATTAAAGGCCCACAGAGCAACAGAGGGCTTTTGTCCTCCACAGCGCAGAACGTTTGCTTTGGATTCTATCTCTCATTTCAGTGGATTGCCAAAACCCATGCCGCATATTGCACAGGGAAAGTATTTTGAAGTTGGTGGATTTCCAGCACTCTTATTTGTGGAGGAAATGAACACATTTTGGCTACTGTCTATATATTGCATTAAAAAAATGTCTACTTCTTGACTATCAAACATCGCATTTCCTTTTTTGCTTTTCTGAATATTAATTTCATTTATGTACTTCTTGTGACACAATTGACGTGCTAAAGGAAAAAGGCTTATTTGATAATCAACAAAGTCATATGAAGTATTTTATTGTGGAAAAAATAACTGTTTGTGAATGATCTCCTCCCATCAGCTGTCTTCTCAGCCTTGCCCTAATCCAATCCCCTGTGCCTCACATTCCACCAGCACTAAAAAATACCACATTTGCACTGATACAAGATACAGAGGATCAGTGTGTCCCTGGGGCAGATAGTCTTGGGGGGAACATTTCCTTGGATCTGTGGATTTGTGCTGGAACATGCAGGACTAATCACAGCACCTGTGGCCTTCATGACATCGCTTTGTGTCACGTGAGCAGACAAAGCTTTGAGCAGCCTGGCCAATCAACACCTCATCCTGACCTCACATTAACCCACGCAAGTAGAGATCTGTCTCCCAACCTTTACTCACTTAGGCTCATTACTCAAAAAGTTCACGCATTTGAGTAAACGGAAGGTTCCCGAATTGCGAGAAGGGTTATTAATGATTATGTAGTGAAAAAAAAAGCAACAGAAATTGAGAAAACAGCAAGACTGATGATATGAGCCAATCTTCTGGCCTGATGCAGAGTGATCCCACATGCAGGCCTGCTTGTATATCTGGGAAGTATTATTTCTAGGTGATGGCTCACGTCCTCCTCAAAGCAGGACCATACTGGGCCTCTGAAGAGCGTAATGTGGAACAGAAGGGCAAGGTTTCACTCATTGTCCAGGACATTAACCCCAATCAGCTTTGTGAAGGCATCAGAGCGGGTGGAGACGGATGAGAGAATGGGAGATAGGGATAGGGATGGGATCAACATACCCGGGATTCCTCCCTTTCTACAAGTTCCGGCCTGATTGGCTCATCTTTTATGATCTGTACTTTGATACTCCTAGCGTCAGAATTTGAAATGATTTAAGGATACTTGTTTTTTTTTTTTGCTCCACTAAGCTGTTAGCTTTTGGCCGGTCTCCTTTTAATGACTACAGTATATCCTCTAAACATCTGTGTAGGTCTTTCTCTCATGGGAACTTTGAACTCACAATTATAGGATGTAAATATACTTTCTTATACACATACAGTACATTCCAGATAAATACAAGAACAGATGCTAATAGGCTCACTGTTCAGCTTTTTTTTTGTTGTTGTTTTGTATGGGTTTTTTTTTCCCAGAAGCTTGCCAACACAAAGCAACTGGTAAAGACTATAAGTCTGGTCTGGGATCCTGCAGGATGCAACAGAAATGTCGCTCAAACATGTGTTTTTTAAATATATGCAGGCACGTTGTCATGGATGTGAGTTAAGCAGTCAGATATGAAGCTCACCGACATTTACTAAAGTGAACAAGAGGTGCTGAGCTTTGCATTAGGTGTTCAGTTGTCCTTACTGACTGCTTGATCGGCCGCAGTAGTAGTTTTATTTAAAAATTTGTGAATTACATTTGGTACAAAATATAACTCTGCACGCAGGATTACAAAAGTTTTCTTATCAATCCTGTTAATTTAATATTTTTTTTATTTATTTCACCTCCTGCAGATTATAAAATTACATAGCAATTACACATTTATCTGTAACAAAATGTATGGTTTAACTTACAGCTCAATTTCTACTTTTATTACTGTGAGTCAACTGCAGCTTCTCCTTAGTACATACTCTAGAGACAAATCCTTCTTGTGTACGTTGAGC
Source organism: Silurus meridionalis (assembly GCF_014805685.1). Lineage (NCBI taxonomy): Eukaryota > Metazoa > Chordata > Actinopteri > Siluriformes > Siluridae > Silurus > Silurus meridionalis. The sequence continues at coordinate 18,760,960 of NC_060891.1, read as the reverse complement.
ATGTCATTAATCAGAGCCCGAGGCTCCCATGTCTCCTTGTCCCACATGTCTGTCCAATCTCTGCAGGCTCGTCCCCCAAATGTCACCACTCATGACAGGTAAAGCAGCCCTGAAAGTCAAAGTGCCACTGTCACTTTTCTGATGAGCATGTCATGTACGCTTTAAGCAATGTGCATATTCATCAGACCTCTCTCTACACTCAGCAGTGCCCATGGATTAGGCCAGTGGGCAATTTTTATTCCTAATTACATCCCCCTCCGATGTCCACCAAGAGCCCTATGGCATCGGAAGAGGTTGAGGCGATGCCAAAGCGGATGCCAGGACTTGTCAAGGCTGGCACGGTGATTGCTCTTATAGCTCATCCAGTACAACTTTATTCTATCTCCTGAGGGAATCCTCTCCCTCTCATGCCACTCCCCGTTTCCTGTGCCATCATACACTATGTGACAGAATGGCCTTATAAAGCAACGTGACTTGTTTCTGATTCAGTGATCTATCGCCCCTACGCGTCCGCTTCAAACCTCTCACCTCGTGGCGTTGCGTGTTGTTGATTTAGCAATGCAGAACTTCCTAAATATGACCAAGACCCCAAAGAAACATCAACAAAATCCCACTGTGATAGTGATCTATTTGACAGTTCGTGCTTTATGAGGCAGCAATCCATCTTTTTTTCCACGTGCCCTCTCATTCGAGAGGCCACACTAGAGCATGCATCAGTGCTGACACACTAATATCCGCTTTGCACCCCAGTGAGGTGAGAGGCCCTGGCGCAAATCTGTTCCTGCCCCTCTTCCTATGTACTCTGCCCTCACCAGGCCTGATTTCCAGCACACTTCCACACACACTTCCTGCAAATACACACAAAGAGTTGACCGAGAAAATGTGTAGTCATTTTGAAAGTCCTGCCATACACTGCTGGTAAACATGTTTTGCTTGCATATTGGCCTTTGTACCACAGTGCTTTTGGATTTTCAAATCCTCATGGTCAGAATGTGTTGAAACAGTAGATCACCAGTTAATAATCATTGTGCTTATTGACATGTTTATCATTTCTGTAGTAAGAACCTACAGGGACTTGGATGCTTCCCATAATAGACTAATAAAAATTATACACAAGATTACAAACATGCAGTTATTTAACAAAAAAATTAAAAAATAATCATACTCGACTGAAACTGTTTGTAATGGAGTCTCCAGTGTCAGTGTTTGGAATCAGTAAGTTTTCTTCACAACTTTACTGCTACTGGTGAGGTGTCCTTAAATGAATTAGAAATCTCATCATCTTTTCTTCCTCACTTGCTCAATTTTTCTAATCTGGAGTACATCATCATGCTTTGTGCCAGCTACTTGGTATTGAATTTTATATTTCGAGGACATGTGCAGGCTTTAGGGATATAGGGATATGCCCATGTGTCAGTACTGAACAGTGAGCCACCTGATCTTCAGGTTCAGCTCTCACTTTGCCCTAATGTAATCCATCCATCTATCTGTTTTCTGTTCAGCACATAGCTTCACGGAGTATCATTTAGCATGAAAGATTTAAAAGTTCTCGCTTTCTCTTTCCTCTGTGCCTCTTTCCTTCTCTCGCACTGCTGCCAAAACATTAACAGCATGGGAGCGTATTTTTTATGAAAGCCATTGCACCCTGACCCACACCCTTCCTAAGTACTTTTACCCTACCTTGAACATTTCGTGAAACATGAGCGACCTCTCATTCCGAGGTTAACTAATATCGGAGACGCTTATGAAAGATGCTTCCCGAAATATAATCTATTGAAAAGCGTTTCCTCGTGTTTCCCGCAGCCTCTCTTTCACACGTTAATGACATTCGCAGTAGTTCGCAGTAGGACGGCTCTTTGTGGAGCACACTCATGTGGCCCACCCCCAGCCGAGTGAGGATCCACCTGCGCTGCTCCTAATGAGTAGAAAGTAAAAACAGACAGTCTCATGATTCACTCCGGGTCCGAGGGCACATCCTCTGCAGCTGGATGTCGCAGTTACACATGGCCGTCTCTCAAGGACGTGGCGTGACAGGATGGATTCCCCAAAACAAATGGTCATTTTGTTTAAAGTAAACGTGTCGGCTGTGCTATTCCTCTCCCTCACAATGGGATCAATCAACAGTTTTATTGGGCTATAAAATAAGTACAGTGAACATAATGTCCAGCATGCTTAATTTACTTTTCCTGGTAGAAGACCTTTAATAGGAAAAGAATAGAGTTATAACAAAGTATGGAAAGTGATATAGAGTAATTTAAAGCTGATCACTGCACAGATTTTAATGATATCTTTTAGATTTTGCAGTAACAATTCAGTAACAGCCTGGTAGAAAGCGGTGAGATTATATAACGTATAGTGAGATGATTTAGAGTGTATATTCATATCTCATGAGTATTTATCATTCATGCTTTGGCAAGAATAATTTCCAGCCTTCTGAAAAGGCCATCATTAAACCATCAAATTATTTTAAAGTATTCGTGGAAATACTGTTGAATTCTAAAACATGATTGGTCAGAAGCTTTTGAAGAGTGGAATTCAAACCATAGCCTTATATTAAATGCACTCTTTCAATGTTGTTTGCATAGTCTATTCATGCAAAGTCTTTTTAAGTTCTGTTTTCATTTTAAATTCAAGTTAAATTTTTATATTAACAACATTTCTATATTAATCCAATTCTAAGGATAACCAGGTATTAAAAGTGTGCTATAGAACAGCAGCAAAAAAGGCAGTTCTGTATATGGTGAAGCTTTGTGTAAGGTGTTTATTGAGGAGTCTGAAGTGTCAGAGCTTTGTAACAGGAAGGTCAGGAAGTTGTCCTCCATGGAAAAGTGTTCAGGATGGAGAATGTTGTGTGTTTTTCTCATTGATGTCAATAAAGAGAAACAAAAGACAATGCTAGTTAAAAATGCCTTGTGTAGCTGTTATATTGTGAGCAATAAATGGAGTTATCCTTACCAGCCATTGCAGAGGTCTAAGGGGTATATATATATATATATATATATATATATATATATATATATATATATATATATATATATATATATATATATGTGTGTGTGTGTGTGTGTGTGTAGGTGTGTATTTGTGTGTATATATATATATATATATATATATATATATATATATATATATATATATATATATATATATATATATATATAAACCTGCTACAGAAAAATAATCAACTTTGGTGTGGTAAAAGAATCAGATTACTTTCAGGCCACAACACGTTCTTCCCAGCATGCACCACTGTGTTTTATTTTTAACATAATCAAGGAGCATTTGAACATTGCCATGCTGTTTTTAGAATTAAAGCCAGGGAATTTCATTATTCATTTTTATTCTTTTCTTATATATAGTTCTCTGCCAGACCATGAAAAAAAAATGTTTCAACCTTTCAAAAACAGGCAACTTGCATGGAATGTTGCATGAAACTATTTCACAGTTGTGCTGTGTAAACCTGACACTTTTTCACCTCAGCTTTTAGTCCGCTCACCAGTACAGAATGGTGTATCGGTATGATTTTATCTCCACCACTGTACTCAAGATGCATATTTTCGTTGGCCTTTTTGTGTGGACCTGCAGCGCTTGAAAGGATTATTTTTTTTCTGCAAAAGTATTTAATGCACAGCAAATATTTATGACACCGTTCATGGCGCAGAAACAAAACACAGTTGTGCACATTCTCAGTTAATCAACCATTACAAAACAAATGAGCGGCGAGGAAAAGGAGAGGGACAACTTCGCTGGTGGACAAGTTGATCCCAGAGGAAGTCTCTCATTCTTCATCGAATGACATACTGGAACATGAATCGCAGACCTTCATTTAATTGTCTGTAACAGTGATGTCATCTAAACATGGACATGCAGCATGTTAAAACAGTTATGCTTCGCATGACCAGGATGAACTCTGCTTTTGTCCAGTAGTCTATTCAGAAAGCAAAGTGGGGAAAACACAATATCATCTTTGTCAGCACTTAAGGTCTATATCATTGTGCCTCAGGATATCCTATTTCCTGAGAGGAAGCATTGCCTATATCTTCATTTTTCTCACACCTATCCGAATGGTAAAGTTTTAATGAGCTCTAATGAGCCATTTATCACACACTGGATCGTAACACTAAAGCCAAACACAGATTCCTAATCAAAATCGCTTTAATGGTCCTGTGTGAGGTTACACTAATAGTGACTTTATAAAGCTTTTAGTGGCATCATTTCTGTGCTCCCATACGGAAAGATGTCCATTTTTACTGACTATCAGGGGGATTTCCTCTTGTACAAGTGAAATGTGAGTGATTTGTCAGTTAGGGGCACTGGCCCTGAGGACTGTGGCTCTGTATCATCTGACAGTAGAGAGCGAGCTTGCCCTCGGCCCCTTCCACTTCTGCTCCGCACACTTCGAATGCTCGTCTTCCCCTCTCCATCTGCCATTTGCACGGCTATGCAAAATCAATAGCAGCTCCATTTGCCATATCATTGCCACATCCCTAAACTCCGGATAGTAACGATGCTATGATAACCCGCGGGTGAGATGTGCAGGGCAGATTTTAGACTGATCAATAAAACTGATGTGCATTATGCATACTTTTCACTAAGTATCCACCCTGCTCGACCTGCTTATTCTATACTTTATGGCATATTTGCACTTTTATACCTTTACAGTTCCACCTCTCAGCAGATCGTGTTCTGATGCATGTGATATGACATAAAACATTAAAAAATGATGAAATATTTCTTATTTGTCATCAGAACATCTAGAGATTTGACATTTGCCTGCCTGAGTATGTTACACTTTGTGATGGCGGTGGCAGTGTTGGCAGTGCCTGGTGGCCTGCACACGGTCGATGGCAGGTTGGATGATGTGAGAATTCATGACATCACTCCACTAATGGCTTTTCTCTAAATGAACATCCTCACCTTGGGGAGATTTTTGCCAGGGTTCTCTCTGTTACGAGCTGCTCTGACAAACACCACTTAAGCCCAGCCTTGTGCTTCCTAAACACATATTTAATCCCTTCATTAAAGATATATGAAACTAGAAATCAATGGCAGCTCTGGGTTAGTTCTTCATGCTTTGTACAGAGGCTCTAATGGCTATACACATGTTCAACTTTCAACATTAAACTTAGTGTCTCTCAACATTACAGTGTTGGTTCAGGAAAAGCCACTGTTCATGAAGGGTGTTTAAAGTTTCCACAAAATGACTTGACAGCCATGGTCTACATCTATTGGCTGATGTAGTTCCTTTTGAATCAGGAAGTTATTTAAAGTTTATCTCAACTGTGCTTGATGGATTTACATTACAGCCAATGGTCTTCAAGATACACCATGTTCCTGCCAAATCGAAAAAGTTTTGGCAGCAGCTTAGCAAACTCACTAAATATGGAGAGCAGTGGAATGTTCAACTTGAGACATTTTTCAACTGTGGAGAATTTTATGGCCCCTCATTTGTTAATATTTGTTGATTTTTTTTGGCGGTATGCCCATATATCGTATGGTAAAAGAAAACCACAGTCATCATCAGAAGGCATCGTCACAAATCTGAATGGTAGGAAAAATTGTTATTCACTCTTCAAATTGAGGAGCTCAGATGATGTATAAAGACAAAATCATGTTCATGATCTTACTAAAGTCGTAAGAATCATTGCATAATTTGCCCACTCGTCAAAAGAAATGCATCGCTACCACAATATATTTATCAAAATAATTTTGGAAAAGGAACACTGACAATCTATAAATGCTGCTAATGAGCTGCTTCTTTCAGTCTACTAAAATAGCTTACAAAAAAGGTTGCATTTAATCGCGTATCACTGTACATGAACATTGATCAACTGTAATGAATCGACATTCGTTGCCATCCAGATAAGGATGGGTTCCCATTAGAGTCTGGATCCTCTCAAGGTTCATTCCTCATGCCATCTCAGAGAGTTTTCCCTTCGCCACAGTCACCACTGAATCATTAGGGACAAACGTATACATTCTTTTATTACCACTTTATCTGTTTAAAGCTGCTTTGATACAATATGCATTATTAAAAGTGCTATACAAATAAAAATGAATTGAATTGAAAAAAAAAGATCTATTCTGGGTTATGGGATGTATACATGCACATGTTCTAGAAAGATTTGTATTAAATGACCACAACATTCCAACAACTTTCAATATTCCAATACAGGATGACAGATATAAAAAAAAATTAACTGCTTTCCCAGAAAAATCAAAAAAGTAAAAAAAAGAAAAAAAAACACTTTTATACTTTCTTCCTCTCCAGATGCACTCTTACTGCATAACACTAAGGGGCAGGTACAAAAAGCTCTGGAACATCAATTTTGGTTTCAGGGGCACTATAATTTAGGTAGGATTTAGTTCTTTGCCAATGAATCAAAATCGCAAGAACAGGATAATAATTTTTATGAGAAAGATTTTCCATTAATGATTGGAAGCACTAGACAAAATTCATTCTAAAGATCTAATACTAAGAGCGACTAACTACACCCTGAGATGGGTGTCCATTTCAAGACCTTTGGACCATTTAAATGCTTTATTTTGTTATTAAATTCTCTCCCTCTTTCTTTCTCTCTCTCCTTTTTTTTTAAATTCCATTTTTATCTCCCAAGATACAGCCTGTGAATCACTATTAAAGAGTCCATCAAGCTGTCAAGCAATGTGGGCTGCATGTGCAGCGTGGGCCCAGTTCCCTCCAAACATACAACACTGCGCCCGGAATAATGGAGGCGGCTAGGCTTTTTTTTTTTTTTTTTTTTTTAATGCGGTTCAGGCTGACTTAGAGATTCATTCCCTGCTGCCACATACCAAATTTGATTCTTTACTCAGAACTGGACTGCTGAACATTACTGAGCAATCTGAGAAGAGGGTTTCGGATGGGGGTACAAGGAGATGGTGGGGTGCCTGGAATGAAAAGTGGAAAAGCTTTCCATTCTGTCATTCCCAGGCAGTGATTACGTGGGAAGACTGAACCGCAGCTTCTGAGAAAGCAAACGAGTGAGATGCTCTATGCTTAACTGAGCACTGACAATGTAGCACCACAGATTCATATAGATGTGGTGCTGGGTTTTAATGGTGCTGTGTAAGGCGGGGTTTTTGTTTGTTTGTTTGTCTGTTTGGTTTTTCCACATGGTGACTAAGGAAGTGGAGCAGAGCTACAGAATTTCAGCATAAAGTTAGAGTTATTGTAAGGTATTGTGAAAGAATAATAAATGGTGTGGTTTAGCAGCTAGGAACTATTTAGTACAGCCAGAATATCAAGTGCCCTTTTTAAACAGAGGTAAAACGGCCAAATCAGTAAAGACAAATTTTATATAAAGCCATCAGTTACAATAGTTTTGAAAATGTTTTGTAGGATTGTGGAGTGACAGAAAGAAATGTATCCAAATCCAATTCAGTTAGATTCCATAGTAATTCAGTGGTAATGTATGGATTAGTTTAAATTAGACCCAAGGGTTATGCTCATTACATTGTAATTTATTATGATTATATTATTATTTTTTAATTATTATTGTTATTATTTATTCCTGATCACGTTACTTGCCAATACAAATACTATTTATATTTACCTCTGTCTATCTCTGTGTTTCTACTAATAATTACCAGTGATGGGTTTGATTACCGTCAGGTGTTACTGTGCCTGCGCTTCACTGACAATTTGGCAAAACTGTAAATGATATTATCTCCTGGCATTGAAAGCAGCAACTCAGCAGGTCTGTCAAGGAAGGTGGACAAGCTAAAACAGATGAAGCATGCTAGGGCACAGGGTTGCGTGCAGCTGCACTGCTTCCTGGGTCGGCACATCTGGTCACTCTCACCTGAAAGCTCTGGAGTAGGACTACAGACAGTAGAAGAGCTGTGTGGCCAAACACAGGGCTATACAATTCCTAAAAAACACAAAAAACCCCACTGTGACACACTCCATCAGATATGATTGGTCTAGGCTTCATTGACTGCTTGCATATTTGAAGAAATGCTTTGAGTCACAGATACTCTGTCAAAAATCCTTTAAATGTTATGGGACCGTGGAAGTGATTTCAGATTAATTTCACAGATGATGCTCAACAGCTCAGAGTTTAGATTATCAAATTTCAATGCAGGAAAAAAGAAAAAAACACGAAAATTTGTCACACATTTGACACAAAAGTTGGGTAAATTAGTTGTTCGTCTGAGACAAACTCAACACATCATCGTTTGGATGCATGGTATTGGAGAAGAAGCAGTGCTGAGAGGTCTGGCAGCTCTCAGGGTGAGAGGGCCTGGGCCAGAGGTCAGGCAGGGCTCTTTCTGCACTGCAGTTGCAGCCCTTTTGCTCTAGAGGCCCAGACTGATTACCGCGCTGGGACTCAGCCACAGAGTGTTTTCATTAGGGAGAGGTCCAAGCTCATACAGGAAGGTTCTGGACCATTAATACATTTGAAACGGCAAATGAAAGGGGGCTGGCAGGCTTGCGAGGGGAGTCATGGGTTATTTTGAAATGGGAGAACTCTGTGGAACAGTCATGAGAGCCTCTGTGAATAAATACCAAGATCATCTTAGCCCAGACTTTTTTTTCCCCTCTCCTGTAACCTCTGTAGCCAATTTTTCCTGCAATTTGCATTAAATTGTTTGTGAAATCCTTGTCCAATCTATTGTGAAGACTCAATGCACAAAAGCATGGAGAAATCTGCTTTAGTAAAGTAACAGAAAAAGTGATATGCTATATTTGTGTAGGTCAGAGTAAAATCTTTACACCATTTTTTTTTTAGAGAGAAATGTATGGTTTACAATAGCATTTGAAAAATCAGTCCACTGGGAGGCTTGATAAACAGGTTGTTATCACTGAAACATATTTTCTTATCTTCAGGTCTTGAATGAATGAATGTCATAATGTCCATGATGTAGATAAAGACAATATAAATGTATTGTTATAGCTTTTCATGCCACACTTATAGTAATACTAATATGTTCATCAACTTGTGCTACACATTCCATTTCTCTTAATATATATATTTCTAGGTTTATTTATTTCAATTTTCCTATTATTTATTTTACTTTAATTTTTATTATTATAATTTTAGGGGTTCAATAAAGTATTCTGTTTCTGATTCTGATTGAATCACTTACCCGTACCAAATACAGGGTGATTATACAAATAGAATTTGTTTAGGTTTGGGTTTAGGTATAGGTTACATCACAATGCTGATAAATTCTTTATCCTGATCGGTCACAGGATTTTAACAGCAGCTTGAACTGAAATGCCAGCTGCAAAATTAATATAGTTTTATGTTAAATTGCTTATTCTAATGCTTTATCATTATACAAGTGCTTGTATGGATGTTGCTTCACATGAACGAAAACATTTTCTGTGAGGAGATGTTTGTTGGTTGTTTGTGTTGTGTTGTTTTATTAACTTCAAGAAAGTGAAAAAAGAAGCTGGTCAGGACCTTTATATCTGCTATAATAAGTGGGGCATGGGATCTTGTTTCATGGCTGTTGAACAACATAACTATAAATGGCCCAAACATGCTAATATTGTTGATATATTGCAGTGGTACTAGAGGAATAAAACATAATGCTGTTATTGGAAAATAACAAATCTGTGCGTAGGGCTACATCAAATTACCCTCTCATTAAATATCTTGTATGTAATTAGTTAAGATTAATTCTATGGCTGTATAATTATAGATTCTATCAATCCCATTGTTTAATCAAGAAAAGAAAAGTACACCTAGCAAGGCAACAGTTGGTTGATTCACAGCTATTCTTCATCAATACAAATTTATTAATTATTGCGTATAATTTTGGATCTTGAAATAAATCATAGCTTACTGTACTTTTACTTTTTTTAAGAAAAGACAAAGGATGTTCATTTGTGGCTTCTCTTCCTGTGTTGTTTGAGAGTGTGTAATGTGTCCCTCCTTGTGGCTTCAACAAAGGTATGTATTACCAGCACCCAGAACCACTGTACATCAGATAAAATTCTCAGGTCAGTTTCAGAACCTCTTAATATTTCACCTTGCACGGTTGTAAAATGACTTGTATTGATTTCTCATTTCTTATTTATGCTGTCTGGTGCCAGAGCAAAGTGCTAATCACATACCTTCATTTCAGCGTCATGGCATTAATGGGGCTACTGTAGTGTTGATTATTTGATCTGTACTAATCCAGATGTTCAAGGAGCCATTTTTGAATTTGCAACCATCTTACAGTGTATAAATAATACATATTAGCTCTCAAACCTGAATTGTAACATAAGGCCTGGGATTTCTTTAGTGTGTTTTCTTAGCTGTGCCTCACAGTCATTCCTTTGTCATTTCACCCCAGAGGAACATTGTGACAGATAATATGAATAAAGGCCTTCTCATCCTCACATCCAGCTTTTCTTTAGTCTCAGAAAGACAGGGGGGAGGAGGGAGAAAAAATCAAATCAATTCAACTTTTGAACAGAACATAATTTGGTCAACAGTTAATAACTTTGGTGGCAGCAGCCTTGTGAAATCTCTTTTGTGAGGGGAGAAGGCGGAGGGCCTTTTTTTATGAGCAGCCGTTTCTCTTGCACCAGGTTTTTGTTTACACTTTCATTATATCTCTACTACATTATCTGATGCCTCCATCCCGTTTTCAATCTCACTCTCGCTCGGTTTTAATCTCGGCCCCTTCCTTTGACTGCTCTCCACACACTGAGGCAGGAGCGGAGAGAGGTTGTATTACTGCTCATGAATCAACGCAAAATGAAATGCACTCTCCAGTCCCTTCCACGTGGTTTTAATTTATAGTGGGGGACTGCAGATGCAAAAAAAAAAAAGAACGAAAGAAAGAAAGAAAAAAGAAAAGCTTTTAATGTAATCTGACCACTTAATTCAATACTTAATTTATGAGCCAAGTCTGATGCAAGGAATGTTTTAGAGATAGAATGGATTAGTGCCAATTTCGATCTTGATTGCTATGTTGATGATGTAAATAAAAGTTGAAATCATTAGTGCTGCATTGTAGATGTTACGAAAATTATAGTTCCAAACTGGATTTTTTTTTTTAATCAGGATTTTTCTTTCAAAAGGAACTCTGTAATCGATATTTAAATCTACAGTAATTTGGTGGCTAATTTCTCAACAAATACTGCAGATTGTCTTTCAGGCTGACTTGTTATTTCTAAAGCCATTTGAGTGGTGCAGGCGTTTTATCGACGTCTCAGCTGTTAATATTATATCCCTTTGCCTCTCATCTGAGATCCAATCAATTTATGCGCGTTGGATTTAGCTTGTTTTGCCTTATCCATTATCATCAATCCTGCAGGGTCTTTGGTTAACACATTAAGAAGTCCACAGGCATTTGAAGGGAAATGGAATGGAGCATCATGTTTTAGTGCTGACAGCCACAAAAACCAATGAAAGATTATTCCACATCACTGCTCTGTTTGCCTTATGACACTGTAAAGGAGGCTTACTTGCTTAATGCACAGCAGTTCTATTTCCTTTCTGTTTGTGTGATCTCATCCAAGGAGTAAGGCCGGATTTAGATTGCATTTGTTTATTTTTGGGGAGCGAGAAAAATGATTGGTCACACACTACATTTAAAACCATATACAAGTGTTTAATAGAATGGCATTTTTTCATATTATTATTATTATTATTATTTCTTCATATAAGTGCTCTTCATGAGTCTGAATATCTGCCATAATTGGTTAACTATAGAAATAATATTAATAAATGCAGTTCCTTACTGAAAAAATTAACATTTTTTTTTTGCCTTTTTGACACAGAGGTGTTTAACCTTCAGGAATGATGCTGCTGTCAAACCAGCGTGAAATGCATTATTAAACAGTGTTTAAAAGTCAACTGAATTTATTATTTTCTAGCTTGGAATGCTGTATATAATGGCGTCCTAAGTATGAGAAAAAAAACCCTGAACGATTTTTTTACGCTAAAAACTGCTGTTGGAATCAAAAAGTACGAATTTTGTTGCATGTTTCCTTTTTACCCTTGAATCTTGAAACTTGAGTCATTTTTTTTTAAGTAAAACCAATAAAAACAAGGTATTTAACTGTATTACAAAAAGAAGACAATGGATTATTGTGCATAAGATGGTGTAAAGAAAAAATTATAAAGATATGAGAATAGAAATGGCTTTTACAGCCATATGTGATTTTTCCCCAAACTGTTACCAGAAAGGCACACAATTGTACAGGATCTCTTTAGATGCAGTTTTATTAAATTTTCCCCACACTTGAACTAAGAGACTCTTGTTCCAGGATGACAATACTCCTGTGCAAAACACCAGCTCTATGAAGATATGCTTTACATTGGTTACAGTGGAAGATCCTAAGGGTCCTGCTGTAGAGCTCTGACCTCAACCCTAATGAACACCTTTAGGATAAATGGAACGCTGACCTCACCCCAGGCCTCATCACCTACATCAGTACCTGCCTTTATTAACACTCTTGCGCATGAATGAGCACAAATCTCCACAAGCGCACTCCAAAATCTAGTGAAACATCTTCCCAGAAAAGTGGAGGTTATTATAACCGTAAATAGGAACTAAATGTGGAATGGAATTGTCATAAAGCACCTATGAATTTTTTTGTCAGGTGTCCACAAACCTCTGTCCATATAGTGCATATAATAATTTTATATTACAATTCTAGAAATGAGGTAAAGCATGAACAGGGTACTGTTTTTTTATGTTGTGAATTGTTAGGAGATTTAAATTCACTTCATCCCCATCACCAACTGTATACAGTCGTTGCTCTGTAAATCCATTAAATTGCATTGATTAAAATTAATTAATAATGAATCAATATCCAAAATCCAAAGATTTGAAAAAGCTTGCTGATTTCATTTGAAATGAAATAAAATTTTATTTGTCACATCCACATACATACAGAGTACGACATGCAGTGAAATGCTTTATATGACGGTCCGGCATGAGGAAATAGAATGAGGGAAAATAAACCAAGAAAAAAAGGGTAGATAAACAAAAAGTATAAACTATTCAGAACATAAAGATGTATGTGAAAAATGTGTATATGCAAGGATGCGTATGACATTAAAACAGTAAAATTTAAGGTGATTGACGTGATTGTCTTTAAAGTGTGCAGTATGGTGTGGTTTAAAGTGACCGTGTGCAGTATGGTGTGGTGCACTGTGCTGTGCAAGTCCAGAGTTAAAGTGGCAGTCAAGAGATTAAAGTGTCATAGTGCAAAAAAATTGTGCAGAAAAAGTGTGAAGATGGAGAGAGAGGATCAGTTCTAGATCCTGGGTGTTTCCTAGTTTAAACTCCGAATGGCCTGCGGGAAGAAGCTCCTCCTCATTCTCTCTGTGTTTGCTTTCAAGGAGCGGAAGCGCTTCCCTGATCGCAACAAAGAAAAGAGTCCATTGTTTGGATGGCTGACATCCTTCACAATTTTCCTGGCTTCCTGGTAACTAACTATACAGATTATTTATATATTGCATCAAGGTATTGAGCACTGATGCTATAATGCAGGTGAGATATGAACACCCTCAGTCTGTCTGCTTTACTCGAACCAAACACATTGTTGAAATCATGAGAAGTTTGTTTTGACAATCAGCTTGTCAATAGTGTCAATAGTATTCATGCACTAAGATTTCCTTTGTCTTGCCTACCCCCTCTTTATTTCACTTTTTGAGCAATAAGAAGTAAACTATGAAAAACAACATGCAGGGAATGTGGAGTGGGACTTCTATATTTTGACCAGTTTTGATGTGGAGTGTGGATTTCATGTATCATATTGTATGAAAAATTCTGTGTTTCAATGTTGGACAGTAACTATAAAGTTAAGTAAGACAGTAAAGACAAATTTTCACATACCCATACTTTATCAAAGTGTTTTCATTTCAGGAAACTTTGAAGCGCATATATAAATTGTGTCAAATGATAACCTGTCATTAGGGCACACGCATAACCCCATGCTTCTGGTGAGAGTGTGTGCTGTAAGGGTCTCACTGTGTGCCTGTAACAACAGACAACTCTGCAGGAGAATGGAACATTAAATTGCATAAATTGTTCAATCGTAGTTCTAAGACACTTTTACTGTAGATGAATCCTTGAGTACATTCAAAAGCATGTACTTTTGTACTTTTACTCCAGTAGAAATGGTGTACTTTTTGCACCACTGTTGAGTATTAATAGTATTTTCAGCAAGCGTAATAAGTAAGCGGGTCTAAAACATAAGCCAGTCATTTTGGATTTGGATTGAAATGCTAATTATAATCAAAAGAGATGAAAAAAAAAAGACTCCTTTCTTTTGCTTATATTTAAACTATAATTCAAAACTTGGGTCCTGGATGTTGAGGATTTTAGAAAAATAAGAAATGCAGATTTACTGTTATAGATGTGTAAAGCATCTCTCAGAGCTGTGATGTGCAAAGCTGTAGCACTTTGAAAAACGATGAAGGCGATCATGCTGCATGTCTCAGTGCTGAGATGTGGCAGTATTTGTTTGTTTTGAAGTCTTGCAAAGCTTTGCACATGTTCTTAAAGTGCTTTTGTCCTCCTCTTGTCCAGAGTGTTGTCCAGACAAAATACTATTTGTAGACACATATTATTAATCTATGGAGGGGCTTTTCTTCATTAAATCAACTGAACTCATGATGAATGTGTGCAGGGCATAACTGAGAGACATCTATATGCTTTGAAGCAAACAAATGATCTAAGTGTTCCTTTGCTGTGTGTTTGAGTGGAATGCCTTAGGTGTTAATGCATTCCCTGATTGGTTTGATGATGATGATGATGATGATGATTATGATGATGATGATGATGATGTAGGGTATGAGGTACAGGGCAGGGTCAGTGTTGCATGACTCTTATAAAGGCACATCAGAGAGCACAGGGAAGAAACTTTTTCTTTTCAGCCCTAATGACCCTGTGCTTTCCTCTGGTGCATGTTCTGATATTCCTCTGACTTAATAATACTCCATTTTTTCTGTTATCTCTCTTCACCAAGGCCTCTAGCTATTCTTTAAACCTGGATGCTGTAGTCGAGCACGGGCAAGACAAAGGCGTTTTTTTAAGAGGGAAAAAGGTTCAAATAAAAAGTGCCCCGTAAATTATTGAAAGAGAGCCTTGGCCTGGGGCACTGTGTAAATTAGCCTGGTCACTGTACATATGCACACGCTATATATGCCCTGCTGCGTTAAGCATTGTACTGTACATACCCAACACTGTGACAATGAACAAAGAGACTTTAATACGTCAGATTTGTAGCGCTACACAACGCTCACATGCAGGAGCACAACTATGGCTCTGATTGAATGTTATTGTTAAAGATAAAATATTTTAGCCGAACTTTATCTTACTGATGATAACACTGAGTACACTTTAACATTTTATTTATAAGCCTAGAAATCACTGGAACAGAGATTGTGTGTGCAAATGAATGCTTAAAAAATGAATAAACAGTATTATGTGTATTAACAGTACTAACAGTAAATGTGCAATACCTTCATATTTTAACAAATCACTAATATCTACATTTTTAAAACATTTTATTTTATTTTTGTGCACCTTGTGGACTGGAACATAATTGTATCATTGTAACCTGTGCAATGACAATAAAGAATTCTATTCTATTTAATTGTATTATTTTTCTATTCTATTCCATTCTATTATTATAAATAATAAATGAAGCAAAAAGGAAGGGCTGTTATTGGCAACTAATCAACAAAAGGGTAGTGTGGTGTGGCCACAAGTGCAGTATACTGTAGCAATTTCTCACAATTAAAAAAAAACAAAAACATTTTAAAATATATTAATGAACAGCACATTTGTAGTTGCAAACATCTGCAGGACATGTCAGTTCCTGTTATCTCTTAATTTTATAAGTAAGGGCTTTAACATAACGTGATTATTTGAATTACAACTGTCAGAGGCGCTGTTAAAGAAAATGAACCAGCTTCAATCAGTATCAGGTTACAGAGTTTATTACATTTTGTCTTAATTCTAACAAAATTAAGTTATATGGTGCCTCAGTAAACAAATCAATCAAAAGTTGCTCAGAATGATGACTGTTTATCTTATTACTATGCTAAATATATCTGTTTTGTGTTTGTTTGCTTTTAAAATACATCCCATAACTTGCACAGTGGTGGCTCACTGGTTAAGGTGCTGACCAGAAGGTCGGAGATCCAAACCCCAGCTTTACCATGATGCAACTGTTACTGCCCTTGAGTAAAACCCTTAACCCTCTCTGCTCCAGGGACTCTGTATCATAGTTGACCCTGCACTCTGACCCCAAATTCCTAACAAGCTGGGATCTGTGGAGAGAAGAATTTCACTGTGGGGTAATGTATATGTGACACATAAAGGCTTCTTTTTCTTCTTCTTCTTCCCCTAATAAAAAGTCAGCATGACAATAGCACACACAAATCCTCAGATAAATATAGTTTCTTCCTTGTACATACTAATAAAATTAATACATAATATCATTATATATGCAGATTTTATTTGCAAATACATTTTTGACTGTTTAATTCTGCAAGCTTCTATCATCAGCTAAGCAACAGGTCCTGTTTACAGTTTTTCTCAGTTGCTTTGGAGCGTTTCTTAGATCAGAAATCAGAAATTCCCAAAACTACTTGTTCAACCTTCACATCATTTATTCACTTGTGCAAATCATAAAAGCATTTCTGGTTGCTTTGATTAAATTGCGAATGTTTAAGTATATTCATTTATTTGATTGTGTACAATTGTCTTCTGTTTCCTACAGTATTAATGTTTAGGTCATGTTGATCAAAATCTATAATACTGGTTTCACCTGAATGGTCTTAACCCCCAAAACATTTAGGCATCAGTTCACTGTATGTGATTGAATGGAAAATAGTTAAACCAGTTGTCAGAATCTGTCAAGCTAAAATTTCTATTGAACTTTATATATATATATATATATATATATATATATATATATATATATATATATATATATATATATATATATATATATATATATATATATATGAATGTTTCTTCAATTGATGAATTGTGCAGATGAATCTTGAATTTCACTAATGAAGGCAAGTGAACGACATCAGATCAACCAATGATCAACTAGCTCTTTAAAATAGGTCAAAGGTGAATCTCATGAACCTTTATTTGGAGAAAAACACAGAATTACAATTTCTGAAAATAAATAAACAACAAAATGAATAAACACTAGTACAGTACAGTAAAAGTGGGAATCCTGTCCGGTCTTTTGCAATCAATATAAGTCAAATATGCCATCAATTAAATAAATTAGTTCTGTTGAAATTCTTAGATGCCTTACAGAAGAAAATCAGCTTTGTGCATTTTTAGTCACTGTAATCCAAACCGTAGTTTATATCAAGAAATACTGAAACTGTGCCCCGTCATACTGACAACACGACTAAACATTGTGACGATCTTGTTAGTTAACAATGACAAAAGGACTTGTCATTCTGATGGCAATGAGATGTTTATTGACACAAATTCTTACTTTTGAGAGATGAACTAAGGATAAAAAAAAAGTACAGGCTTTTGCAAGAAATCTAATTTGTATTGTTTGTACTAATTGTTTTGAGAAATGCACTTACTGATTTGCAAATAGTAAGGATGAATTGAGAAACTGTAAACAACTGTAAATAGCTCATCAAAGATATATTTGCACATGAGTCCAATTAAGGCAAAAAAAAGTTGAAACTTTTAGCTCAGTTATTTCACCTGCATTATGGCAAGCAAAGCAGCTGTCTAGCCCTTCACTCATTTCTTTCTCCCCATCCAGGATGGTTGTGTTTCTCCCCTTGCAAGGGATAAAAAAACTCAGGTTGGAGTGGCCCACAAAAGGTGATTATTGATCTGTTTTAGCATGCTGCTGGAAGGAGGCCTGCAGCACGCTGCCTGTGCTGTGCTGTTTGCTGTGCCTGCTGTGATTGAGGAGATAAGGGTGGATCGCTTACAACAGGCAGGCCTGACAGCATCTCAGGGTCAGACCTGCACCAACGTCAGTCAATCACAGGCAGGGCAGCATGATGCTGTTCTCAAATTATTGGAAAGAGAGAGAGAGAGAGAGAGAGAGAGAGAGAGAGAGAGAGAGAAAGAGAGATGAACCTGTCTTCCTGGAGCCCAGTGACTTATGGGAGTGTGTATCGAAACTTGCTTATATGTATTATTTACGGAAAACATCCGATAAGCCTTTGCTTAAAATTCGTCTTTTTTCATTCCCCCACACTATTCAGTAGACTGCTGAAGAGATTTAGTTACGAAAAGAAATGATTTTTTTTCACCAGAAATTCTGCCGATGAACGGTTACACGGATTTGTTTGCTAGAGTTTAGTCTTTCCTTTTACTGCATTGAAACCTTGAACATTTCCCTTTAAAGTACTCAGAGACATTCTTTTTTTTTCAGCACGCTACAGAATGTCCACACACAGATGGTGCAGTGAAAGCACGTTGTGTAGCTGCAGCGATGTGCCCTTCACTCCATGAAAAAGAGCTCTGATCTATAATTGGACAACAACATTGATCTTCAGGGTTCAAACCGTGAACACAATATATAGTTGCGCTGTATTTGGTCAACGATACGCTCATGCTTCAGTACTGTTTGTCTGCTGAGGCATAACAGTTTGTTTTGTATTGTGCATATCAGAGGAAAATGGAACAAAACAGCACAATATGATTTAATATGATTTGATAAATGCTAGATACATATCCTCATGAGTATTTCTGATCGACACAATTATAGTGGTGGTCAGAGCTCTCCATTCCAAAAACAAAAATCCAAGAATATTAATAGTAATAATAGATAGATAGATGGATGGATGGATGGATGGATGGATGGATGGATGGATGGATGGATGGATGGATGGATGGATGGATGGATAGATAGATAGATAGATAGATAGATAGATAGATAGATAGATAGATAGATAGATAGATAGATAGATAGATAGATAGATACTAACCCAAGACCTGGATATTATTATCAAAATAGCCTATTTTGGCATTTCACATACTGTAATGATATATTTAGCTTTTAATTGCTTTAAAAAAAAAATAAGATCATTATCATTAATTAATATTATAATAATTAACAGATGCTGAATGTATACAAGGAATTAAATATTGTTTTATTCATTGATGTGCGTTAGTGTTATTGTTATTATTATCATCATATCTGTCATTTTTTTAAATTGGGCTTTAATTTAGAAAAAAAAGAAGAAAAAAATAGTAACAGATAACAACACAATGTTATTTCAACCCACATGACATATATGCACGAGAGAAAAAAGGGAAAATATTTATGTAAAAATATATTAAAATATATTTAGGTAAATAATTGAACAAACAAATAGAGAGAGAAAGGGAGAGAGAGAGAGAGAGAGAGAGAGAGAGAGAGAGAGAATAGATGTTGTAATGATTAATTTACCTTTGCATTCTTTTAACTGAAGAAAAAATCGAAGCGTATGTTATGTAATCAATTTAATAAATAAATGAATAATAAATGTATACAGTGAATGATATACTGTTTTATGCATTAGTGTGCATTAGTGTGCATTAGTGTGCTTGTTGAATAACATGGGAGGATTCCATCAGGAAATGCATCCAGTATTAAACCTGTGCCAAATCAAATATATGGACCAGTGAGCCACTGTGGTGACCCCTAACAGAAGCAGCTAAAAGTCAAAAACACAAGTGGTATTAAGATACCTAAAAATGTATGTATTATTTTGGTGGAAATAAGCTAAAAAAAAAGTAAAAAATAGTCTGCAATATTCTATTTAGCCACAAAATATGTTGTGCACAAAATGTCCAGAAATTAGATTTAATTTCTTCTTCACTATCATTTCAAATAGAAAATATTTGATGTATAATTTCATATACAGTACATATGAATCAGTTACAGACAAGGAATGAGGAAACGTTGCACTGGTGAATTCTATTATAACAGTGATTTAGTAGTAATTATGAATTAAATGTATTAAAATGTATTATGTAATTATAAAAAAACAGTTATTTTAATACTAATATGTTTTCACAAGTGTGTAATGCTTCTGAAATAGCAGGCCACGTTAAGTTGGTCTGTGCTCGGCCTGCTATATATATTCATGTTTTCTGGAGGCAGAACTGGAAGAACCTACAGACCTTGAAACAGAGATCAGAGGAGCTGTGAGGGGCGATGACAGCTGTCATATCTCTGTGATACTCCAAAAGGAAATAGGCAGGCAGAAAGAGGGGGAAGCAACTAATCCTATTCCTTGGTGCTGAAATGATGAGTATTTGGACATGCTGAAACACTCTGCTCAGCATAAAAAACGAAGGGGAATAGAAATAAATCAGGCTGGTGAGGATGACCACTTGCGAGGGTAAGATGCTACAGGAAAGAATAGCACTTTTGTTTAGATACTAATGCGCCGCTGTGCCTTTGATGCCCACTATCTGCGCATCTTCTTCCAGTGGAGATCACTCAGACACACACACAATCACAAGACACACACACATATTTCGAGAGTGAAGCGAACCAAATAGGCTGACCTAAAGACATTAAAGAAGCATTGACATGCAGGTACGTACAAAATATTAGCATAAGCTTCACTTATGTGGTTCAGACGAAGAAAAAAAGGATCTTCATTTTTGAAATAAGCATAATAATTTCATTTTAATAGGAATTTAATAGGAACGCATTACACCCAGTCACTTCAAATCCTCCAGACAGGACTAGCACTGTTTTCAGCCTGGATGATCTATGTATCTAATATGAGAACCCAGTATACTTAGGAATGAAGTGAACAGGTCACAGGTATTGAATGTTAAATGTTAGCGAGTGCAGAGACTGAAAGAAATGTCCACGAGATGGACGGAGGTGCAAGAAACAAAGTGCTCTCTGGTTTCATTGTAATGGCTCTGTCCGATTTTTCTCCCCTTTGCACTAAGCGTGGCAGGGCCCATTAAGGGCCCTCGACAGAACGTATAAACCCCTGCTATTAAAACCACAATTTGCACTGTCAGCTCCTATGAGCCGAATCTGCGGCGGCCCCCTAAAGCTCTCAGCTCGCTGCCTTTTTTTCCTCCTTTTGTAGCAACTTTGAGGCCACAATAACCATCATCAGTTAAAGCCGGCAGATCCATTACACGTCTTCTGCTCCCGCAGCCCTGCATTAAGCTAATATTATCTATTCCCCATGTGCCACGGCCCTTTGCACAGACCATCAATTATTAATATCTCGGCTCACAGCTAATGTTTGCTCTGAATTATTTAAGTGCATCTTCGTTTATCAATAAACATAAATGTTAAACAAAGAATCATGATGAAGAGTGTGAATAATGCTGTAAAAGTTTACGAGAGGGCTCCAAATGTGCTTTTTGACTGACTTATTGACACAATATGCAGTCATGGGCTTCTGAGGGGGAAAAAAGCAATAAAGACCTATGCTCCTTTGTGGGTAAAATAGATGGAAATATAAATGGGTGTATGTGTTTATATATGTTTTAAAATAAGTAATTCAAGTGATTGTGTTCTGCCAGACACCACCACCAACAATAATAGTAATAATAACAACAGCAATAAATAATTATAATAATTATAATGATAATTATAATAATAATTTTATTGCTCAGATGCCACAAGCA